>NW_022990594.1:0-80000 GCF_902827175.1 Gymnodraco acuticeps | reverse complement strand
ACCATAGCCAATAACAAATAAATGCAACTTATTTGATTTTTGTTGTTCATTCATATCTTATTTTACCTAGTTAACGTTTATTTATGCATATTTTTGTATCTCTCAAGTTTTAAACGATATTTTTGGTTTACTGTCCTATAGTATACATTGAAATGATTTCAAACCTGTTTATCCCAATAATTATAAAAGAGTGCCTTGGAAATATTTGTATACTATATACTTGGCCTTTATCATTTGGAATTGAAAAACGCACGACAATCGTTCTTCTCTGACATTATTACCAAAAACAAAAACAACGCATGTGCCTTGTTTGCTACCGTCGACAGACTAACTAACCCCCCAGTGTCAGTAGCCTCTGAATTTCTATCCACCAGGGCGTGCAATGATTTTGCCTTTTTCACTGACAAAATTCAGAAAATCAGACAAACAGTCAGTGCCTCTGCATCAGGAACAGCAAATGTGTTGTCCCTATCTCCACTTAACATCAATTCAGACATCATGACACAATTCCATCAGATTAATGATAAAAACCTAGAGGACATTATTCAACTTCTGAAGTCCTCCTCCTGCTGCCTTGATATTATTCCAACAGGATTTTTCAAAGATGTTTTGCCTTGCATGGCCTCAGATCTACTTCATATAGTAAACAAGTCTCTTCACTCAGGTGTTTTTCCACCGGCCCTGAAAACTGCAGTCATTAAACCGCTCTTAAAAAAGAATAATCTAGATGCTTCAGTAATGAACAATTACAGGCCCATATCAAACCTCCCATTTCAAGGTCAAATCATTGAAAAAGTTGTTTTTCAACAGTTGAGTAATTTCTTGCATTTAAATAACTGTTTGGATGTGTTCCAGTCAGGCTTTCGTCCAAACCACAGCACTGAGACTGCTCTTGTAAAGGTCTTTAATGACATCCACTTAAACACAGACAGTGGCAGAACTTCAGTGTTAGTATTATTAGATCTCAGTGCTGCGTTTGACACTGTTGACCACAGCATATTACTAGACCGACTGGAAAACTGGGTGGGACTTTCGGAAACAGTTCTAAATTGGTTTGAATCCTACTTAAAGGACAGAAACAACTTTGTTTCTATAGGTAAATACACATCTGAGTTGACAAATATGACATGTGGGGTTCCTCAAGGCTCCATCTTGGGGCATTTTCTCTTTAACATCTACATGCTACCACTGGCTCAGATAATGAAAAACAACAAAATAAGTTACCATAGCTATGCGGATGACACACACATTTACGTAACAATTTCACCAGGAGACTATGCTCCAGTTCAAACACTGAGTAAGTGCATTGAACAAATCAATGACTGGATGTGTCAGAACTTTCTCCAATTAAACAAAGATAAAACTGAGGTAATGGTTTTTGGAGCCAAGTCAGAACGTATAAAAGTTAGCGCTGAGCTTCAGTGTGCAATGTTCAAAACAACAGATAAAGCCAGAAATCTAGGTGTAGTCATGGACTCTGGCCTGAGTTTCAACAGTCACATTAAAACAGTTACTAAATCAGCCTACTATCACCTAAAGAATATATCTAGGATTAAAAGACTAATGTCACAGCAGGATTTGGAAAAACTTATCCATGCTTTTATCTTCAGTAGACTGGACTACTGCAATGGTGTCTTCACAGGTCTCACTAAAACATCTATTAGGAAGCTGCAGCTGATTCAGAACGCCGCTGCTCGAGTCCTCACTAACACTAAGAAAGTGGATCACTCCTGTTCTGAAGTCTTTACACTGGCTTCCTGTGTGTCAAAGAATAGATTTCAAAATACTGCTGCTGGTTTATAAAGCACTGAATGGTTTAGGCCCAAAATACATTTCTGACCTCCTGCTAAATGATGAACCATCCAGATCTCTCAGGTCTTCAGGGACTGGTCAGCTTTCTGTCCCCAGAGTCAGAACTAAACATGGAGAAGCAGCGTTCAGTTATTATGCTCCAAATATCTGGAACAAACTCCCAGAAACCTGCAGGTCCGCTGCAAATCTGACTACTTTTAAATCCAGCAAGAAGACTTTTCTTTTTGTCGCTGCTTTTAATTGAACTATTCATATCTTAGACTGCACTGTAACTTTTATGCATGTATTTTTTTCTTTTAATGTTTAATTGAATGCACTGTAACTTTTATCCATGTATTTTTTCTTTTAATGTTTATTTTATTATCTTTTCTTTTTAATGACTGATTTTAAATGCCCTTTTCTTAATCTCTTTCATTTTTTGTAAAGCACTTTGAATTGCCTTGTGTTGAAAAGTGCTATATAAATAAACTTGCCTTGCCTTGCCTTACATAAATTGCATTTATCTCTCTCGCTCAATCCCACACCCACTTTGGCTGTGAGCTGCGGACGCCTGATAAGCCAACACCCCCCACTTTCATCACTTACAGCGCCCTTCGTACAGGGCAAATGAAAAGTGTAACCGGGGTGAAAAGGATGTTACCTTGACTTAATTATGAATGCTGTTACATCAAGGCCGAACATTAGGATGAGCGCAAACAGTCAAAATGTTTTTTTCCCTCCCAGAGCTGCCAGCGCAGCGCCTCCCCCCAGATCTGGCGCCCTAGGCGACCACCTATGTCGCCTATGCCAAAAACCGGCCCTGACTTAACCAACAACTTATTTAATTTGTTTTCACAATTACTAATGTCATGTTTTTTTGTATTCTTGAAGAAAATGTCTTTTTTTCTGCCATTCTTCCAGGATTAACAAAAATAAGAATAACATTGAGAACAATCTTTGAAGTAAATGGCTGTTGTTAAACGCTTCCCACATTTACTTCAATCGTACAATAGAAAAGCTAAAAGTACCCAAGGAATACACAATAGAATATATAAAGAATAAATGAAAAATCTCTACAAAAGACCAATATACTACAAAAACAGAAACGTATTGACATGCTGGTAATATACATCAAAAAGGCTTCAAATGTATTCGGTATTGTATGAACATGTTTGAATTGGGGTGTGGACGTCACATCCTCTAGGGGGGTCCGGGGGTATGCCCCCCCGGGAAGGAATGTTTGAACATTTAAAGTAAAATGCTTCAATCAGGTGCACTTTGAGCACACATTACTAGAGACCTGACCTAGGGGTACAACTCTAAACACCCATATGAAAAAGATTGGTTTACATTTTAATAATCAAATAAGTATGTGAACATAACCAATAACCTACCATAGCCAATAACAAATACATGCAACTTATTTGATTTTTGTTGTTCATTCATATCTTATTTGACCTAGTTAACGTTTATTTATGCATATTTTTGTATCTCTCAAGTTTTAAACGATATTTTTGGTTTTCTGTCCTATAGTATACATTGAAATGATTTCAAACCTGTTATCCCAATAATTATAAAAGAGTGCCTTGGAAATATTTGTTTACATAAATTGCATTTATCTCTCTCGCTCGATCCCACACCCACTTTGGCTGTGAGCTGCGGACGCCTGATAAGCCAACACCCCCCACTTTCATCACTTACAGCGCCCATCGTACAGGGCAAATGAAAAGTGTAACCGGGGTGAAAAGGGTGTTACCTTGACTTAATTATGAATGCTGTTACATCAAGGCCGAACATTAGGATGAGCGCAAACAGTCAAAATGTTTTTTTCCCTCCCAGAGCTGCCAGCGCAGCCCCCCCCCCCCCCCCCCCCCCCACCCCCAGATCTGGCGCCCTATGCCAAGAAGCGGCCCTGTACACCATGAGATTGAGATTTCCAGACAAATGTTCTTTAGCAAGTGTGCAGAGCAGTGTTGATTTAAAAAAGCAATTTGAAGGTTGGATATTTGTAAACCTTTTTTTGTGTATATATATTCATAATTTAAGATGTAAATGAATTCCAGTTTATTAGTAGTAGGCTACTTTCTATTTTTATTTTTGACATTTGGTGGCATCAATGTGTGCATTTGATACAGATAATGGAGCAGTTGCTTTAGTGCCACAGTGTAGGCCTATATCCCTTAAGGTCAAACAATGAGATCCTCGATCATGTTGATTCGGCCACAACAGAAAAAATAAAAATAAACTCTCGCTCTCTCCAGAGGGGCAGGTTAGCCAAAAAAGGCCAAACGGGCCGTTGCCCTGGCAACATTAGCCCGTACCTGTGCACGTCCCTGCACCTATCAATCATCAAACCGTGGGGTCTTATTTCATTACGTGTTGATTTCTATCAACACGTAATGTTGTATCGATGTATATAGAGATGTACTACAGCAAAAGTATTCTCCGTCGGGACTTCCTGGAACAACACCACGCCGTTATCTTGATTCTGATTGGCCAGAAGACATTATCAAAGATGTTCTATTGAGAAGACGATCACTACCTGACAAAAGTTTTCAAAACCGTTTCTCGTCTTCGGTATTCTTGTTTTTGGCGTGAGAATAGTTTGGGCAGCGTGAGAGCGTGAGATTGAGAGGGAAAGCGTGTGTCACACGCCAGATGCGTGAGAGTTGGCAACCCTGATTTAAATGATTTATAATCACTGCTCATAAACCTTAAAATACTAAGTAAATGTTAATCTAAAACCATAGTAGCTGTTTGAATCCGCACATGCGTCTTGACAAGACAAGATACCCGCGTTTTTGGACGACGGTTCAGTTGGGTCTGTAGTTGCACATTTGAAGGCTGTCGGAGGAGCTGGCTGGAGAAAGAAGTGTTGGTAAGTTATTGTCTCTCTGTTTAAGACTTATGATAATATATGTGTCTTTGTGCATAATAGCCTGATTCTTGTTTGCTTGAACCATGTTAACGTTTCTGTGCATTAGTTCACAAAGTTGAGAGATTATGTTTTAGATATGTTACGTGCTGTTAGCTAGCAGCTAACCTTAACTGTAATTTACCAGATCATTTAAAAAAAAACACTCACATGCATCTAAAGAAGGTTCTACGTTTTATTTCACGTCTATAAAACTAAGGGCATAACAGTTGGAATAGCATTGTCAAAAGCAGAGGAGAGGAAAAGTAATGTTAGCTGAGTTAGCGTTAGCCGCAGTTTTCCAAAATTAGCTTTGTCATCCTGTCAGGTTAAACATTAAAAAAAATATGTACAGAAACTAAAGAGGTTACAGTGCTTGCATTATGTCAAATACGCCAATCTATTGTGTTGTATATTAGCTACTGAAATTAGCATGCTAACTGACTAGCCCTTGCATCAGCCGAGGCGCCAGGATTTCAATTGTGGGTGGGCCAATGTCATTTCGGCTGGGCCTGTTCTAATAGATGTAATACAAATACATGCCTGGTAGTCCTGCTGCTGGTGACTTCAAAGAGAGATGGCCTGCTTTGTTTTGTGAAGCTGAGGTAGGTGAATCTATACATGCTCCATTGTACAGGAACAAATTAAAAAAAGATAGATACACATGAACATTAATTAACTTGAAACACTATTCTCTCAAAGTTAAAATTCTATAAATAGCTTGTTCATTCCACCATTAATATCTGCACGATTTATAACACCCTATACATAATTGACCCTGCCTTAATTTTGTATCAGACTTATTGGCCCAGTTCCTCATGTTGTGCTTGTGATTACTTTGTCACTTCAGATAAAGGCGGAATTCGGGCGAATAACTACAATTTCGCTGGAGCAGAGCTTCATGTACAAACTCCACCACTACACACCAAAACGTATTGCCCTGATGAAGGCCAAGGGAGGAGTCCTCGGGACCAAGCTGAGGCCGTTCCTGGAAAAACTGAGTCAGGTATGCTTGTTCAAAATTGTGCATGATCACATTTTTTTTGAAGGAAGACAGACCTCACTCACACACACATCACCCAATGCCCAATGCTTACACACATACAGCACACATCCTCACACTCGGTTGTTTAAATGCCCCTGCATGGTCCATCTTTCATGGCTCTTGCTCAGTTTGCTCAAATCACTCCTCCTCGCACATGTATGCTCTTGTTTTCTTCCTTGAAAGTTTATTGTGTATGAATATTAGTTCAGTATTGACACAATATTAATCTCTTCACAGAACCAAAGCAGTGACATGAGGCGTGACTCTGTCATCCGCAGCCTCATACTATACCTTGGCGAAAAACAACAGGATCTTTTTGAAGATTTCCTGGTAAAGCTTGATTATTATTATTTTTAATGACACTGTTGTAACATTTGAATGTTAAAACAGGAGGTCTTTAGAGGGAGATAGCAGCTCAACAGTTTATGTCATATAGAAGTGGTTTACATCATCTGAAAGCTGGGTCAAATTGTTCTAGTCACAAATCTATTATAAACATAGTTTATTAATTTCAATTAATTAAATTGTAATGTTTTCAGTGTATTACGGCTCAGAACATTGGTCCAAGTATTTGAGAGATGCTATCCTGCTCGATTATGTCCCATAACTTGTTGCAGCAATTTTTGTGTTGATAGAATTTAATACACAGATTTGCTGCTAAATTTAAGCATATTATTAACCACTCGAGAATTGCCAAATATGGTCAAAAATGCCTTCAAAGTATCACATTAGGACATCAAGACATAGAATCATCTATGCTGTGATTTGGAATAAAAAAATCTGAATTATTTTTAAATTTCTGCAAGAATTGCATTTTTCCGCGATTGGATGGTGAGCACTTCTGTTCTGGAAACTGCTCAGAAACCCATTTGTAAATAAACCTAGGAACGCCATACATCGTCTGAAAGCCCTCCGTCTCTAGTTTATGGCTGTGACCATCCTAGAAGCCACAACAGGTCATTTTATACTGTGAAGTCAATCTTCAAAGTTTCACTCCAATGGAATGGCTCCTACATCATCACACATGCATATAATTGGGCTCGTTGGATCCACATATCCAATTCATGCAATTCCAAGACCCCAGCATGCAAAGATATTAAAATACAACGTTTTAAGAAAGGCGAAAAAAACACATTTATACTGCATGCACAGAACTGCATGTTTTTCGTCCCAAACTGCCTGTGATCAGCATGAAGTGTCCATGTGTGTAAAGAGGAGACTCGTGGGTATCCAGAGAACACATTTCCATTCAGATATCTTGAGCTTAAAGGTCAGGGGATGACCCCTTTGAATATGGTCGTGTCATTTTCCCCTCGCCAAAATGTTGCCTATCTTTGCAGCGTTATTTAGCCTCTTTGCTGACCAGCTTCACATGGTGGACCAATGGGTTCCTCACATCCTAGCTTCACATGGTGGACCAACGGGTTCCTCACATCCTAGCATCACATGGTGGACCAATGGGTTCCTCAGATCCTAGCTTCACATGGTGGACCAATGGGTTCCTCAGATCCTAGCTTCACATGGTGGACCAATGGGTTCCTCAGATCCTAGCTTCACATGGTGGACCAATGGGTTCCTCACATCCTAGCATCACATGGTGGACCAATGGGTTCCTCACATCCTAGCATCACATGGTGGACCAATGGGTTCCTCAGATCCTAGCATCACATGGTGGACCAATGGGTTCCTCAGATCCTAGCTTCACATGGTGGACCAATGGGTTCCTCAGATCCTAGCATCACATGGTGGACCAATGGGTTCCTCACATCCTAGCATCACATGGTGGACCAATGGGTTCCTCACATCCTAGCTTCACATGGTGGACCAATGGGTTCCTCAGATCCTAGCTTCACATGGTGGACCAATGGGTTCCTCAGATCCTAGCTTCACATGGTGGACCAATGGGTTCCTCAGATCCTAGCATCACATGGTGGACCAATGGGTTCCTCACATCCTAGCATCACATGGTGGACCAATGGGTTCCTCACATCCTAGCATCACATGGTGGACCAATGGGTGCCTCAGATCCTAGCATCACATGGTGGACCAATGGGTGCCTCAGATCCTAGCTTCACATGGTGGACCAATGGGTCCTCAGATCCTAGCATCACATGGTGGACCAATGGGTTCCTCACATCCTAGCATCACATGGTGGACCAATGGGTTCCTCAGATCCTAGCTTCACATGGTGGACCAATGGGTTCCTCACATCCTAGCATCACATGGTGGACCAATGGGTTCCTCACATCCTAGCATCACATGGTGGACCAATGGGTTCCTCAGATCCTAGCATCACATGGTGGACCAATGGGTTCCTCAGATCCTAGCATCACATGGTGGACCAATGGGTTCCTCAGATCCTAGCATCACATGGTGGACCAATGGGTTCCTCACATCCTAGCATCACATGGTGGACCAATGGGTTCCTCACATCCTAGCATCACATGGTGGACCAATGGGTTCCTCACATCCTAGCATCACATGGTGGACCAATGGGTTCCTCACATCCTAGCATCACATGGTGGACCAATGGGTTCCTCACATCCTAGCATCACATGGTGGACCAATGGGTTCCTCAGATCCTAGCATCACATGGTGGACCAATGGGTTCCTCAGATCCTAGCATCACATGGTGGACCAATGGGTTCCTCAGATCCTAGCTTCACATGGTGGACCAATGGGTTCCTCAGATCCTAGCATCACATGGTGGACCAATGGGTTCCTCAGATCCTAGCATCACATGGTGGACCAATGGGTCCCTCACATCCTAGCATCACATGGTGGACCAATGGGTTCCTCACATCCTAGCATCACATGGTGGACCAATGGGTTCCTCACATCCTAGCATCACATGGTAGACCAATGGGTTCCTCAGATCCTAGCTTCACATGGTGGACCAATGGGTTCCTCACATCCTAGCATCACATGGTGGACCAATGGGTTCCTCAGATCCTAGCATCACATGGTGGACCAATGGGTTCCTCACATCCTAGCATCACATGGTGGACCAATGGGTTCCTCAGATCCTAGCTTCAGAACTGTCATGTCTAGGAAACTAATAGAGCCCTCTGAGCCTCTGAAAGGCAGGACAGTTGGCCGGCCCGGATGAGGGCCCTAGGGTCTCAGAGTTAATGATGGTCTTTAGCACATGTGTTCATTCTGCCCTGACAATGAAGTCACTTTGAATGATTCAAGCATGCTATGTTTCTCACTTCATTGTTCTTTTAGATGGTATGCAGGAGGACAGCCGCAGTGATGCAACTGAACACGCCCTGAAGATCCTGGCTGTCCATGGTGCCAATGGAGAGGATCCAGTGGATGCAGCCCTCCTGCTTGAAGGCAGAGAGATGATGCCAGGATGCGGCAGTACTGCCAAAGCATGCACGCTCCTTATGGGGCTGATTTATGCGTTCAACTGGGCGTACCCCCCAACACTGCGCTACACTTTTGAGGTGTTCCAGAAACTGTTACTCGGACTGGATGGGATTAAGCTGACCCCAAAAGTGCAAGCTTTGAACGTGAACCTGCTGCCTTAAAGACATGGAAAAGCCGTCTATTCATATCAAGTATGTTCTTGCATGAGGCCCTTTGTATGTCGCTGCAAGTTTAATTTTTTTTGACAATTGACTTCATTTCTGTCTGATTTGAAACTTTGACCTCGCAGACTTGGAGGAAGTTACACATATAAAGTCATTGTCAAGCTTCTTCACATGCAGACTTCTCCACAGCGTTTTCTCACCTGCCTCTGAGCTTCATGGTTCTGGCTCTTGGCTTTGTGAAAGCTGCTGCTTAGAGATTGTTTGCATGCAGTTATTATAATGTTAATGTTGTCGGTTAATAGTGATTGAATTGTTGACTAAATAAAGTGTAATTGTATTTTAGTTGTGTGATTTGTGCTCAATGTATATTAAATGCATAGATTATTACATTTATTAGGTAACATTTTTCAAAAGTAAATGAGTAACAATTACATAATTAAAGTGAGTAATATAACTTCAAACGAGTAATTCAACATTTTAAACTGAACAAATATGATAAAATCTACTTATTTACTTCATAACAGTAACTATTACAGATATATAATTACTTAATAATTTGATAACAGTGATGTTCCTGTCCATGAAGAAAATAATTAGACTTTACTTAATTAGTTCAAATAAATATAACGTGTAACTTCAACATTATTAAGTAACATTTACTTCATATTTTCACCAATGTTACGTCTGGTGATAAGTACATTTGACTTGATACTGGAAAGTAAGTTCTACTTGATATTACAGCAGTAAAATATACTTAGAAAAAGTAAGTGCAAATACTTGCTAAGATTTAATCAAGTAAATCCTACAAGTTGTTTCTTTCAGTGTGGCATCTGTGTGTTCTCCTGATATTACTCAGTATGTGTTTGTTTTAAAGAGGCCCTATTCTGCTTTTAGGGCTCTTCCCTCTCCTGTAGTGGGTTCTGACCAGAGGTGGGAAGTAGTGGAGTACACGTACTTCCTTACTGTACTTCAGTACATGTTTCTGGTGTCAGTACTTTACTCCACTTTTTACTTTGACTTCTTACATTTTGAACACAAATACCTGTACTTTCTACTTCTTACACTTTGAACCCAAATACCTGTACTTTCTACTTCTTACACTTTGAACACAAATACCTGTACTTTCTACTTCTTACACTTTGAACACAAATACCTGTACTTTCTACTTCTTACACTTTGAACACAAATACCTGTACTTTCTACTTCTTACATGTTGAACACAAATACCTGTACTTTCTACTTCTTACATGTTAACACAAATACCTGTACTTTCTACTTCTTACATGTTGAACACAAATACCTGTACTTTCTACTTCTTACACTTTGAACACAAATACCTGTACTTTCTACTTCTCACATGTTGAACACAAATACCTGTACTTTCTACTTCTCTCATGTTGAACTCAAATACCTGTACTTTCTACTTCTCACATGTTGAACTCAAATACCTGTACTTTCTACTTCTTACATGTTGAACTCAAATACTTGTACTTTCTACTTCTCTCATGTTGAACTCAAATACCTGTACTTTCTACTTCTCACATGTTGAACTCAAATACCTGTACTTTCTACTTCTTACATGTTGAACTCAAATACCTGTACTTTCTACTTCTTACATGTTGAACACAAATACCTGTACTTTCTACTTCTTACATGTTGAACACAAATACCTGTACTTTCTACTTCTTACATGTTGAACTCAAATACCTGTACTTTCTACTTCTTACATGTTGAACACAAATACCTGTACTTTCTACTTCTTACATGTTGAACTCAAATACCTGTACTTTCTACTTCTTACATGTTGAACTCAAATACCTGTACTTTCTACTTCTCTCATTTTCCAAACAGCTGGTTCCTTTAGTCTGAATGTGTGTTTGATGCGTGATCATTATTCTTTAGAGTCATTGCGTGCCTATTGATTTGAACACGATCCGTGTATCCATCATTTCCTGGTCTTCTCTAAAGAAGAGGGACCAATGGAAACGTTGTCATGTTGCCGTTGTTCAGCATGGAAACATTCATTAGCTAACAATGACATTATTGTTCTATTAATATAAAGGGAGGTCAGGTACTCTTTAAAGCAGCTGCTAGTTATGGGTACTTTTTACTGAAGGACACTTCAAAGCCTCTTTACTTTGACTTGAGGAAAGAAGTTTAGTCAGTACTTCTACTTTCACCAGAGTATTCACTATATATATATATATATATATATATATATATATATATATATATATAGGTGCATGTCAATGGTCTGCTAAAAACAAATGTAATAAAGCAATAACGTGATTTACAGTAAAGTCCAGAGACTGTAACTGCATGCCCGCACGCACTGACAGATATAAGCTTTTATTACTACATGAGGGTAAAGTGTGTGGAGAGGAACCTGAGCTTTAGTTGGAGAAACGCCACGTTCCAAAAAGCCGGCTAGGTCAGAACCGGTGGGACGAAACCCCGATGTTTGATTTGAAGGAACGGTACACCCTGTTATCAGACTCTTATCATTCATACTCTGAGAGTTACAACACACACACACACACACACACATCTTACCAAACAACCCACACACACACACTGAACACGCTGCCCAAACACACTCTGAGGTCCAATACTATATTTCCCTCTCATGAAGGTCCCTAAGGCTTCCTTTGTTATCTCCTTTAGGATACATCGGAGCATCCTTAATGAAAGGGAAGGAGATTACACCGTCCCACAATTCCTTGCAGCTGCAACATTTGAAGTGATGAACAACTCAGCTGTTAACGGAAACAAGATGAGACTGGAACAGACTCAATAACGTCTGTGTTGTATGGTACTATTTTATAACGTACAGGGCGTAGGGATACGTGTGTGACGGCAGTCCTGTTTGGGGTAATGCCGGAACTAGTTTATGCTTCGGTGTGCTTTAGACATGAACGTGTCCAGTACAGTCTCCGGTGTTATGTCTCAAGAATATCTTTATTGAACAGTTAAAGACAGTCGCTGTCTCCTAATCAACACTACCACGTCCTCTGTTTCGTCTCGTGTCCTCCTTGAGCTGGTTTTATAAGATCCCCTCACTCATCTGTGAGGATTACTACTACATTCTTTATTGTGTTAAAGCCTTTATAATTGTATTAAACCCAACTTTTTACGGACACTTCCGGCGTAAGAGATGAGAGATGTATTCCTCACTGAACTGAAGGTGTGTTTTCACTCCTCTCCTTAACCCAGTTCTGCAGTGATGGTACCGGTATCTGGATTTGTATCCCTGTCTAACCATGCATCCTTTCTCACTGCCACTTTGCAGCTAATGCTCATTTAGCATACTTACTCAAAAAGATTGCTTTAAAGTAGATTTAATCGCTCTGACATGTTTTAATAATGTCGTTTTTGGGAGAAGGGGTGGGATTAGATAAGTGTAAACTTCTTCCCACCCCTTTTCGGACGTGTAATTAAGTAGATCATTTGTTTATATATCATTTGTAAGTCAATAATATTTGTGTTTATCAATTTGACACTGCTTAAGTTTGAACCGCATCATAATTATCTTGTTTCATTTCATTATTGTTATAATTTTTGCATAGGACAATAAAACCTTTGAGTCTTGAATCTAAACCGCCTCGTGTGTCACCTTGTAAGTGTCCACCAGTCGTGCGTGGGGGAAGTGGAACGGGGCGATGAAGAGGCGGACGCACTCGCTCTTCACTCCGTCTCGGTACAGGTTGTCGGCGATGATCCGGGCCACGTAGTTCTTCCCGGTGCCGGACCAACCATGGAAGGAGAGCGTGAGCGGCTTGTTGGACTCGGGGCTGCTGAGGAAGCCCTGCAACGCCTTCAGAACCACGGACTGGACCAGGTGCTGCCCGTGGAGCCTCGTCCGGAGGTCCAGCGCCAGACCTGAGGGGGGGAGAGAGAGAGAGAGAGAGAGAGAGAGAGAGAGAGGGAGAGGAGAGGGAGAGAGAGAGAGAGGAGGAGGGAGAGAGAGAGAGAGGAGAGAGAGAGAGAGGTTAAAGAGACACCAAGGAGGAGAGACGATACGCTGTTTCAAAACTCACTGAAATGATTAAAGGAACAGAAGAATAAGAAGTTAAAACGTGTGTTTGAGTCTGAAGCTCAGGGACATTTCAGATTAGAAGTCCACAACAACAACACACCCTCAACCAATCACAAAACAGTGTGGAATATTTACACAAAGAGATCAACATAATGCACCTTATTCAACAAAGAAGCGTACAGTAGAATACTTAAAAGCACCGTTTTAGATATTTACAGCGATGCTTAAAAAACAGCTGTGTTGTTATATTTAAGCAACGGTCGACAAAAGTGATCAAAACTTCAACTTAAGTAAAGAAATAGCGACAGAACGTGTAGAAATATTGTTGTTAGAGCTGTTTGTTTTACATGTCTTTCCTCCCAAATCTAATGAATGCCCTGAAAACATATAATAACTTCCTCCTCCTCCTCCTCCATGCTTTGGTTCTTCTCAGTATGGACAATGCTCCCAAACAGAAACAGAGCTATTCAGCGTCAGCTCGATTCAGTGTGATTATGAAAGCAGATGATTGGGGTACCTGTGATGTTGTTGGTGACCCGGCAGTCTCCAGAGTCGCAGCACTGGCCCAGGCTGCAGTACCACTGGTGCACCAGACTCATGTAGTCCTGAGGGAAGCCAGCCCACAGGTCGCGGGTCGGAACTGGAGAGAGAGAGGGAACACAATACTCAGATTTAGAACTGTGATCAATACCAAATGCATTCAATACATTCAAATCAAGAGGCTGTAATTGTCACAATACAGCTTAGTTTTGGATCTGAAGTCCTGTGCTCTTCCAGCAATGCAACAGACAATATTATAGTGCTCCTATTATGTTATTTTAGGCATATATTATAAAATAGATGGAATGGGAGGGATGAACCCCTCTTTAATGGTCTCACATGCAGAGCACACAGTGACATGTGTTCTCTGCTTTTAACCCATCCTAGTACCAGGAGTCTAGCACCAGGAGTCTAGCACCAGGAGTCTAGTACTAGGAGTCTAGCACCAGGAGTCTAGCACCAGGAGTCTAGTACCAGGACTCTAGTACCAGGAGTCTAGTACTAGGAGTCTAGCACCAGGAGTCTAGCACCAGGACTCTAGTACCAGGAGTCTAGTACCAGGACTCTAGTACCAGGAGTCTAGTACTAGGAGTCTAGCACCAGGAGTCTAGTACTAGGAGTCTAGTACCAGGAGTCTAGCACCAGGAGTCTAGCACCAGGAGTCTAGTAGCAGGAGTCTAGCACCAGGAGTCTAGCACCAGGAGTCTAGTACCAGGAGTCTAGCACCAGGAGTCTAGTACCAGGAGTCTAGTACTAGGAGTCTAGCACCAGGAGTCTAGCACCAGGAGTCTAGTACCAGGAGTGGAGTGCACCAGCTGGGCGTAACTCTACGTCCGACGTAGAACCGAAGGTTGAGACCAAACTAAAGTTATGACTAGTGCACCACTTAGACTTAAGCCCTGTATGCGTTGCGCCCGGGTGTAACTTTTACCCCTAGTATGGAGCAGGCGTAAATCGGAAAGACAGACTAGTATCCATAGTAACGTAAAACAGGCAAGAAGGATATTAATGATGGCAGGGCGTCTTGTTTACATGTTTAACAATGAAAGGGCATTAAGAAGAGTCTCAATTTCTCCTTCTCCAGCTCAATTGTTTCGTGTTCCGCTCTCAATTTGACGGTCTCCACCTCCACACGAACGATTTCTTTCTCCGTCAGTTCCCGCTGTAGCTCTGACAAATCCCTCTTTCTCTTTCGGGGTGTGGCCATTTGGGATTCCCCTTGAGTCATCGCTGACGCTGTGGGTGTGGGAATTCCCTCTTCTCTGCGGTCCTCTGAGTCTGTAAAATGGTAAAATGGCGTTGCTTGGCAACAATTACTGTTTTGCGTGTATTCACGTGGACGCGCATCTTAAGACCAGGCGCAGCTACGCCCGAGACTAGTCAGGCTTGGTGCACTCAGTGTAAATTCGAATCACTACGTCGGACGTAGCTAAGCCCGAGTGTACTCCACTCCAGGAGTCTAGAACCAGGAGTCTAGTACCAGGACTCTAGTACCAGGAGTCTAGTACTAGGAGTCTAGCACCAGGAGTCTAGCACCAGGAGTCTAGCACCAGGAGTCTAGTACCAGGAGCCTAGAACCAGGAGTCTAGTACCAGGACTCTAGTACCAGGAGTCTAGTACTAGGAGTCTAGCACCAGGAGTCTAGCACCAGGACTCTAGTACCAGGAATCTAGTACCAGGACTCTAGTACCAGGAGTCTAGTACTAGGAGTCTAGCACCAGGAGTCTAGTACCAGGACTCTAGTACCAGGAGTCTAGTACCAGGACTCTAGTACCAGGAGTCTAGTACTAGGAGTCTAGCACCAGGAGTCTAGTACCAGGACTCTAGTACCAGGAGTCTAGTACCAGGACTCTAGTACCAGGAGTCTTTTACTAGGAGTCTAGTACCAGGAGTCTAGAACCAGGAGTCTAGAACCAGGAGTCTAGTACCAGGAGTCTACTAGGAGCAGTGGGCAGCTGTTGTACAGCGCCCGGGGAGCAATGGGAGTGAGGGGGGTGTCCGGTGCCTTGCTCAGGGGCACCACGGCAGGGCAGGAGGTGAACTGGGACCTCTCCAAGTAGCAGTCCACACTTAGGCTCAAAGTCCAAGCCCCTACTGACTGAGCCTCTGCCGGGTCTCAGATATATACAAATATATAAAAAACATGTCCATGATGTGTTTTGCTCAACAGATCATGCATTTTAGACATCCCTCATATCCCTCCATTCCAGCCCTGTTAGAGAACTGCAGGTTCGGGGTCCAACATAAACAAATATCAGTGAGAGAAAAGCTGCTCAAAGAGCCTTCAGCGTGCATCTGATCTGGACTTAGCTCTGTGTTCACTGACAGGATGGACTGGAGCACAGAGGATGCTTCAGGCTGACTTTAGTGAATCTCCATTAGATGGTAGCAGTTCAGATTCTCTGTTCAGAGCATGCTTTGGGTCCCAGAGGATGCTGTTGGACAGCCTCTCAGGTTATTATGGTCTGCTGATAAAGCATACACTGTACAAATAAATACAGGGGATTTTACAGTAAATTACTGGCAGCAAAGTTGCCAACAAGTTACTGTATTTTTACTTTACAGTAGCGATCTTGTATTTGGTTTACAGTATCAAAATCAGTGCTGTATTTTTACATTACTGTATATTACTGTAATTGTCTATGTTGCTGTAATCTCAAAAACAATATTTTACTGTGATTATACAATACTGGTATTGTGAAATAACAATACATTACTGTTCTGTATACAGTATCATTTTACAGTAGTGTATGCATTAAAACAGTATATTACTGCAGTTTTCTCTTTAACCAATTTTAGATCCTTGTCTCATTTTTAATAGGTGCTACCTGAAACTGGGATACGATTTAAATTAAATATGTTTATTGATTTCATTTCAATATTAAGTTCAATATGAAAAACATGGTAAAATAGGACAGTTCATGACAGATATAAATAAAACAGTTTATGACTGATTACATTGGACAGTTCATGACAGATTAAAATACAAAATCACAAGTAGTGAGGTCACAACATCAACTCACAGTACATCTTCTGTACTTATGTGAAAGTGAAAGGGTCCCCTGCAAGAGAAGTGGACAAAATGGAAAAGGCAGCATATCATTGAAAACATTTTTTTTATTTTACTTCAAAACTGAAAAATGAAATACTATAGAGATCATACATGTATGAAGCACACATACAAAACATGTGGAATTAAAATACATGTTCAGCTTTACATGTCAAAAGTAAAGTGTCAAATCCTTACCTAACATGATGAGCCTTGGTGCCTGGTAGGGTCAGTTGAGCCTCAATGTCATCCTTGGTTGCAGTCCTACACACACACACACACACACACACACACACCCACACACACACACATACCATGTATACATCACTTCAGGGGACATTACATTGACTTACATGCATTTCCTGGAGACTTATCATAACCTTAACCATAACCAACACATGTCTAACCCTAATCCTAAACCTTACCAAGTCTTCACCCTAAAATTAATGATTCCCCTCATGAGGACCTCCAATTTGTCCCCATAAGGGAGGCGAGTCCCCACACGTGACTGTGTACACAGATTTAGGTTCCCAAAAGTATAGTAATGCTAGGACACACACACACACACACACACACACACACACACACACACACAATAATATGTTAAAATTAATGTATAATATAATGTAATATTTGAAAGGCATCAATTATTACATTTTCATTGCCCAAGATCATAATGTATAACTCCACTTACATCAGCCAGAAGGAAAAGAGCCTCTTCTTTGTCCTTGAGATGTGCCATCATGACCAGCAGAGAGATCTTGGTTGGAGGATTCCTCCTCGATTCGGGTGAGGACATTCTGAATCTCTCTCCTCCATTTGGTCCGCTGACTGTTGAAGCTGTTTAGCCATATAATACTGCTACTCAATCTCGAAATAAAATACGAACTTTTAGGGAAAAAGCCCCAGCAATAATAACGTTTATAAACCTAAATAATCCGTTAAAAGTCACAGCGGTTCTCTCCTCTTGCTCCTGATATTTTCACCCCGAAATATTGTACAGTAACAACAAAATTATACTGTAACATTACAGCACTATTTACAGTATTGCTGTAATATTACAGTATCGTTTTTTAATTGCTGTATACATTTCCCGACTAAGGATAATATTCCCACAATGCAGCATAATGTACAGTATCACACTGTATTACAAATTAAAAGTAAATTACTGTGGGTAATACAGCAATTTACTGCCTAGATTACAGATTTGTTTTACAGTGTACGGCTCACAGTCCAAGCCCCTACTGACTGAGCCTCTGCCGGACAGATTATAAGATTCATTTTTCGTGAGTAGTATATTGTAGTATATCTGTAATGGTATGTTGAAGGTGCTCTTCCGAGAGTTTCCTCCATTAACCTTCAAATAGCAGCAACAACAGATCACTGAAGGACAAACAAGAGGAGGCTGCAGAGAGAGGAAGAGCCCGTGTGTTTCAACCGTCCCAAGTAACGGACATTAAGGTAAGAAGGGTTTACCATTAGAATATCAAACATTATTCACAAATGTAAATGTATTATCTCTGCCCGGGTGTTGTAGTTGGGTATTTGTTGTTGTCAGTCCCCTCAGGAGTGAAAGCTTCATGTTGTCTCCGTCCATATAGTCAGGTGATTCATCTCAAACTAGATGCATTCAAAACATGTGATAATAACATTCAGGTCAGAATCAGAATCCCTTTATTAGTCCCACAGAGGAGACATGTACATTGTTACAGCAGAAAAGAGCCGGAGACAGATTCATGTTCACTAAAGCATGCATAAACATTTATTAAAGATTTTTTTTTTAAAGTTACACAGCCTGTCAGACACTGAAAAACGCCATCATGTATCATTATCATCTTGGTATTGAATATCTTCCTACTCCATGGAAATGTTACTCACTGCAGTTAGACTAGGTTTATGGAAAAAAAAAGTGTCAGAGCTATTACTTACTGGTGCTTTTCCACTGCAGGACCTAGCACGGCTTAGTACGGTATGGTTAGGCCTTGGTAGGCCAGGCTCACTTTATGCTGCGCTTCCATTACAGTTTATAAACTAGCTGGGGCAGTAACCATAGTAACGCAGTGTAGGCGGAGCCGTGACGTCATCTTCAATGCGAACCACAGAAAACCAACATCAGCCGTTAGCTGTTAGCCCTCAGAGCTCACAGCTCCTCACATCTGTTCAGAAACTAGACAGAAGTTAAACAAGTACAAACCACAGACTGCCTGTGTCATGGAGAATACAGTCGCTGCTTTATTTATGTCTGTAGGCCGTTGTTGTGAGTGTGGACGGTCGGAGAATATACTGCGTTAGCTTAGCCGATCTCCATTCAGAGAACACGCATTTTAAAAGGTGTTTCGCCTGCCGTCTGTCTGCAGACTTGTCAAAGCATTAATTCATGGTTTTTACTAACCGGTATCAGTATGTTGTTACTTCGGCATCATTTTGAAACGTGTATTACAATTAAATCACGGTCAAATATGTTCATCTTGTTGTAGTTGTAGCCTCCTTGCCAGCGATTCTCTCTGACCATTCAGCAGTCGAGAGTGTTCACGTCACTAGTTTAGCATATTCATCCCGGTTGTTGGCCCGGTAAGAACCTCGATTTTGGAGAGCCAGAAAAAAGGTGAAAAAGTAGCCCTGAGCTGGAACTACGCCTAGTGGAAAAGCAACAAAAAAAAAAGGGGCCGGGTTTGGCACGGCACGCTTAAATGGTGCTACGTGCTGCAGTGGAAAAGCGCCATAGAGTGTAAGGTATTACCGGGAACATAAGGGAAAAATAGTCACGTGTGATTAATGCAGTCGGGGTGATTCACGCAGAAATGTCATCATTTAAAACTGTTCTTCCTCTTCTCCGTAGACGTTCTTCTGACTGTTTCCAAAGACTTGAGGGACAGAAATGGCAGGAAACGAACAAAGGCAGGATTACGGGGCTGAATGCACTGCCTGATGGTTAACAATATCCCCTCATGGACCTGGAAGATAAACAGGGAAAATACTCTAGTTATATAACCAACAATCACTTTAAACAGAGATCTCTTAAAACACGACTAATAAGTTAGACAAAAGTTCAATGTGATGTAACAGAGATATTTATATTCCTCAGCTTTCCCAGCGGTGGGTTTATTTATTTAAAATATATCAGTTGCAACATTTCCTTATTCAAATGTCGAAAAACGATTACCCTATGGTATTTATACATTCTTTTTGAGTAGCGTACATCCAATACCTGTTCTTTCACTCAAGTGAAAAGCTAGCATCAGGCTATAAAGCCCCTGTCACACTGTCCCGAAATTGACATCCGATGGACACACGATAAAGGAAATGTTCAAATTCGGCTGTGATCGTAGCAACATCGGGCCATTCGTGAGGGCATCTTAAGCCATCGTATGACCGCCGGTGGAGTTTCTCAGGCTCCGGCAGCAACTTCGTGAGCGGCAACTTCGTAAGGCACTCGTGAGGGCATCTTGTCAAGTCGTGTCATCTTCGTGTTATCATCGGTGCATTCACCCTCACTCTGATCGGGCCAATGCCCGATGGCACCGATGATAACAAGATGCCCTCACGATGGCCATACGAAGGGCAACATTGACACACGAATTCACCACGAAAATTAACCTTCTCAAGGTCCTTCGGCAATTTTTTGGCATGCCAAAGATTTTGCTGCTGGAGCCTGAGAAACTCCACCGGCGGTCATACGATGGCTTAAGATGCCCTCACGAATGGCCCGATGTTGCTACGATCACAGCCGAATTTGAACATTTCCTTTATCGTGTGTCCATCGGGTTGTTTTATTGCACAACAAAATCATGTAAACATATTATGTAAATAACCCAATTTGTGTTCTGTGAAACTAAAAAGGATATAATATATTATTTTAAAGGACAGTTGACAGGAAGTTGTTGTTGTTATGGAAACAACATTACGGAGAAAACGTAATATTTTCTACATATAAAGACGGATAAAGTAAAGAACAAAGTCTGAAGATATCAGTACAGTATCATAGTACTGTAACATAATTGTTTTTGGTACTTTCATTGCAGTTGTATGTCTTAAATGTAATGTAAATGTTGCCTTCGTGTGTGGTTCGGGGCCATCTTCGTGCAAAATTCACAATTCCATATTCGTGTGTCCATCGGGTTTCAATTTCAGGACAGTGTGACAGGGGCTTAAAGGACCTACATCACAGTCACATGATTTAACATCACAGCCAATGAGGAGATGAGTTTCTCCGTGATCAGCGTGACGACGTTATTATGAATTTAGCCACTCGTTAGAACCACCTGTTTAAAGACACTCTTGGAGCTTTATATTATTTAATAGTTAAACATTTATTTTCTTGCTGTTTTTGTGTATAGTGAAGGTATTATTATTTAGTGTTGTTATGGAAGTGAGTTAAAGTACTTTTTATGCTTTCATTTTGAAGGCATGTTTGGGCACTGGGTGATCAGAGCATCTGGTGTGATTGTATATATATGGGAGACAGGTGGAGGTGGGAGTAGAGCACTAGTAGGCATGAGGTTTTTTTACCAGGGTGACACCATGGAGGTATAATAAGAACTGGATGCAGCGTGGGAGGCGGGGTCTCGTTCTTTCATGAGAGCTGCTCATTGGCGCATGTGGACAAAATGGCCCAACTTTTGAGAGAGCGAAACGTCAGATTACCCAGCATGCCTGGCTGTCAGAGCAGAAGTACCCGTATGTGCACCCCTTAAGCCCCGCCCCCCGAGATCCCACTCTCGGCTCACTAGAATGAATGGAGACAGAAAATAAATCTAGATTCGGCTTTTAGTGCATTTTACAATTTTAAGGACCGAATGATTCTAATAAGGGCTATCATATAGTTCATACTGGGTAGTTTATTTAGTTTAAACAAAATTATCCACTGATTTACAGACGTCTCTTTCCCCATGTTAGTCAATGGGGGAAAGTCTTTCTGGGCCGGGTGACGTCACGGACTGATACAGAAGTTGTGGTACCGCCGTTTGGACACAACGAATGTTGGGGGCTTGGGTGATACAAGCCACAAGGGAAACCATAAAAAAGGGCTGAAGGAAAGGAATCGATAGGAAAGCTGTCCATTGTACTTTTGTTAATGATATTTGCCGTGCGTATGATTCAATAACTGGTGCCTCAGATGCTGTGTTATTTTAAGTTCATTATCTGTTTTATTTCTATATGATTTCGGCTGCTTCAGACACATATACCTCTCAACATTCAGAAGTGTGGTATTTATTGGATATAAGAATGTCTAACGTTAACATTTCTCTTAAAATGTTGTTTATCACATTATTTCAGGCGTCAAACCAAATACACATTTGACTTGAAGACAAAGGAACAGGAAGTGCAGAAATGCTGAGTCATTTCAGGTTTTTAGGATTTGTTCCTGTGGTCGCTCGCTGCCATGGACGTGAGAAGGGGGGGTGCTGAGGGGGCTGCAGCACCCCCATCTGTTGGCTGAGAGTTGTAACTGCAACGCCAAAAAGTTCACTAAACAAATCAATACAAAAGTTTTATTTTGAGTTACTATATTTGAGTTAGCATTTTAGTGTAAGCAGTCTCTAAAAAGCTTCACTATATAAGAGAAAGTGATAATGCGGTGTGCTTCTTCTGTTGCTCTGCTATAGAAAAGAAGCTCGTCAGTGCAGACAAGATCAGGGATGGGAGTTTTGTGAAAGCAGGGTTTAACAACTGGCGAAAGGCAGGGGAAACATTTAGGGAGCATGAGAAGTCCCATCACAGGGTATATGCAGGAATCCTGAAGTCAAATGTAGGACCCTTTAAGACCCTTTCTATACATTTAAAGACCTCATCGCCACTTTGAGTTCTAACCGGTTACCTTGGCGACACACTTCACCTCACATTGACTATATACAGTATTGATTGTCCTTCCTCCTTATCTTCCAACCATTTGGACGCAGACTTGCATTTCCCCATAACGATGTTGTTTAACAACCGTCGTAAACGGACCTTCGCGCGCTATCAAGCAGTGAGCGTGCGATGTCCTGTTCAGATGCAGGGCCGTATTCCAGGATTTCCTAAATACAGAGGTCCAAACATGCTCGGGGGGTTCGGGTGCCTACCCCCCCGTGATTTGGGGGATTTTCATGATCTAGTTAGGTGCTTTTTATGTCCTGTGGGGGGTCACAAATTGCATAATATATTGATTTCAAACCAAGTCAGTGGGCTGCAGCATACATTATTTTTGAAAGTGTAATGCATACGAATCAGTTGATTGTTACTATTAATGATAGCTAGATGATGATTAGCTTCGTCTGACGAAGTCTTTTCATTATATCTGAGTCAGTGTAAAAAGAAAACAATACAATGTTATATCTTCAATGTGTTACTCAAATTGAATCGAAAGAAAAGCATTACAACGTTTGTTAAAAGGTAATCCTTCTGACATTGGATGAATGTAATTAACTTTAGCTGTCTAGCTAGCTTATTCACGCAATTTAAGGCAAAGTATAGCCTATAGCCAGTGGTGTAGTGGGCGCTGGACGCGGGGGGTTATTACATTATAATAAAAACGTACCTCAAGCATTTATGCAACTTTATTTGAAGTGTGTGTGTGTGTGTGTGTGTGTGTGTGTGTGTGTGTGTGTGTGTGTGTGTGTGTGTGTGTGTGTGTGTGTGTGTGTGTGTGTGTGTGTGTGTGTGTGTGTGTGTGTGTGTGTGGGGTGACCAGGTGTGCCGCTTTGTGCGGGACTGCACACACAGCATTTTTATTATTTGTCCCGCATTTGAGTGACAGTCGCGCAGAAAAGCCGGATCAGTTCGCTGACAGCCGGCACCGCCCTTTATTATTATATTGTTTAAACGGCATCATGTTGAGCTGACAGGCGACACAGAGGTCCACAGTGTACCCCCCCCCCTGTTGACAGTTCACGAGCGCATCCATAGTATCTCCCCCCGCCCCGTCCACCCAGTAAAAAAATCCCCACTACACCACTGCCTATAGTTGCAATATAAGTTAGTGTGCATGTTGTCGGACGTCCACTGACTAACGTAGAGCGTTCACACCAGAGTTCCCATTAGTCGGTAATTACCGGACTACGACCGGTAAAATATGCTGAAGACCGGCAAATCTAAATCTCTCCGGTCAAAGTGTCCGTTCAAAATAATTTCCGTTTAGCGCAATACCA
The DNA here is from genome assembly GCF_902827175.1 of Gymnodraco acuticeps. Lineage (NCBI taxonomy): Eukaryota > Metazoa > Chordata > Actinopteri > Perciformes > Bathydraconidae > Gymnodraco > Gymnodraco acuticeps. The sequence continues at coordinate 55,959 of NW_022990594.1, read as the reverse complement.
CATCAGTTGCGCCATTTATGTGACAGACAAGAAGAGTCCATTCTAATGTCTAACACGTAATGTGGAGAAAGAGATGTCCCGCGTGGTTTGATTGTGCGTTGATCTGTTGGTAATGCCTCGGGGTTCTGGTGGGCATGTAAACAAATGCATAATGCTGCGCTATACTTTGTGGCCTCACCCAGTTGCATAGCGATGCTTATTGTTGAGGTGTCTTTTAATAAGCAGGTAGTCATATCATTAGCTAGAACTAGCTGGATCTGATCGATATGGACATAAACGCGAGTAAAGTCTAATCTGGCGGGAGAGAGAGATCAGCTGCTGCTGACGAGTCGACACGCAGCTCTGCATGATCACAGAACAAAACACACACCAGGTTAGAATATCACACATAGCTATTTTAATTACCTCTCAAACTACCGTAACTAGTTATAGATATGTTTAGTTTCACTGTCGGGTCACTCATTACTGGATCCGCAAGCTGCATGATACTGACGGGCTGTCAGGAGAGGGAGAGCGCTCCGTTTATTATTCCCGTGCTATTGTAAGTTACTGTACACTTTTGAATAATGTAGTTAATCTACTATAATTAGTTTAATATCGAATCATATCAATTTGTTTTAAAGCACAATAAATAACAAAGAAGACCTTTGACCGGCACTTTTCTCATTTTGTCCGGAAGATTTAAACTTTAACGGACATGTTGACCGGCGAAAAAATATTCTAACGGGAACTCTGGTTCACACAGGATCTGCTGGTCCTATGATGTCCTGTGAGGAACAGAAACACAAGCAGCCCGCTGGACTCAGATCTCTAGATACCTCATCAGTCCTCCGCTGCTCCGGTGTAGGTACCATATCTGCTCAGGCTACCATATCCGTCGCTTACCAATGACGTCACGCGTTTTGATTGGCTGTACGGTAATTGACCCAGGGGTGCTCGGGGTGCTGTCTAGAGCAGTGGTTCCCAAACTTTTTGTGCCCAAGGCACACCAAAGGACAAGTAAAAATCTCAAGGCACACCTATTGTGCAAAATAGCCCTTATAACACGTGTTATCACTCATATCATGTAAAATATCTGTAAATGTGCATAATTATTTACTAATGCCAAATAAAATGTGACAAAGACAACTATATTACGAAATATTTCAGAAATTAATTTGAAACTGTATCAAATTAGGCTTCATCAAAGCAGCAACACACTCATTTAAACCAGACAGGTCACACAATTAAAAATGAGGCAAAGGAAACTCCGCAGAAATTCAGCACAGAGAACTGTCAATGCAAGGAAGCTGCATTGTCCATGGTCCTGAACTACAAATTATAAATTATAAATGTATTACTTTAAAAAAAGTAATATATTACACTACTTCGTTACTATCTACATAAAGTAACTCGTTACTTTACTCGCCGAGCACGTACGAACTGTGCATGCGTGAGTGGCAATAACTTTCCTTACCAGCAGGCGGCGGTAGTGTGTATTCGTCATTCAAAACAGGCAACAACCGGAAGACAGAGAAGAAGAACAGACTACGTGATATAAACAAAAAAGCATGTGTTCTTTGCAGGTGTTTGTTGAGGTTTGACTGAACAGATATGAGGAGCTGATTAAAGAGAGACACACACACACACACTTTTGCATTTCAAAGTATTGCTTGTTCATACAGTAGGATGTTGGAGCTTCACGGTGCTGAATGATGTATGTGCAGAGTTTGAACCTTGAAGGCTGTTTCTTCTGCTCTGAAATGGAATATATTTGTTACATATTAATAGAATTTTTGATTTTTAGATTTCATTTCGGATTTGTGAATGGGAGTAGTAGTAGATGGAAAACATATCAAACACTAATTATTCAAAGTAAAGTATTTCATTTGATATACGGTAATACTAAGGAGGCATAGGCCTATATGATGATACGATTATTGATATTAAAAAAGTGATTTGTTTTTTGTCATTAGAAAGTGAAGTTATTTATTTTTAAGCTCCAAATCCTAATTTTTTCCTCAATGGCCTTTGTGCCCTGGCATGTGGCCTTTGCGCGCTGAAAAGATGTGTGACACCAAAGGCCAAATGGCCTTGCCCCTAAAATGACGAAAATCCAAGCCTGGTCCCTTGGATCTAGTTAAACATAACTAAAATAAAGACAAAGTTGCTTAACAAGACAAGGCAAGTAACATTTACTTGAATTAAGTCAAAAAAATCTTCCATAGAAAGCACTAGATAAGCTATTTAAACTCAAATCAAGACAAACTAGATTTAGAATCTAAATATAAGATTATTACACTTGGTTAGATCTGCAGTTTTTGCAGTGCTTGTAGATTTACTCCAGGTGGAACTAAAGTCTGATTTAACACTTGGTTATATTTCACATCATTCATCCACATCTGTAAAGTAACTAAAGGGATTAAATACATGTAGTGGAGGAAAAGTACACCATGTACCTCTGAGTTGTAGTGGAGTAGAAGTACACAGTAGCAAAAGTACTTCAGAATTGTACTTTGTTACTGAACACCACTGGGTTTAATTCACTACCTAAGTATATTATATTTATATTCACCAGCACAAACAGGTACAGGTTTTTGCAGTTTGATAATACAAAGCAAATAAAACTCCAAATCGCATGCCTTGGTACCAAATGCCCCAAAATCCCAAATCTTACCCAGAAGTCAGTACCAATTGGTAAAATAAGAACAAGCCCTTATGTTTGTCATAACCCGGCTCCTATGCCTGACACAAATGTGAAAGGATGCAATGGATGCTGGTAAATTAAAGTATTTTATGTAATAACGTAAACATGTACTTGAAAGAAAAGCTGCTCTCAGGAGGGAGTCCAGGAGAAAAGAGAGAAGGGAAGTGGCCTTCGCTCAGAATCTGTGTTACCTTCAAGGACAAGGGGAGACATGTACAGATGTAGCACTCCAGATCAGACTCAGATGGGTGTGTCCCAGTCAAAAGCCCAGCGGATGCCAGTGGCTGGGGGTGTTGCCAAATTGCTAGAGGGCGTTGCCCAATTTCCCCATTTGTTCAATTACAGGATTTAACCATGAGATGGCGCTTCATTCACAAAATACACAAAGACAACTGGGTGTTGTAGAACTTAGTCTGTTTGCAATGTTTGCAGCTCTGCAGTTGTGTTTGCTGAATACTGTAGAATGTAATCATTTATTTGTTACTGTATGGTTTTCACAGCTACTATAATGAAAAAACATCAATATTTTAGATCAAATAAAGTATATAGTTTGCTTTATGCAGTATATTTGTTGTAATATTGTTGGGGTGTTTTTACACAGTAGATTGAAGTAAATCAACGTATACATTAAGATAAGATAAGATGGACCTTTATTAATCCCGTGGGGAAATTCAGTAGTTCAAACAGCAACAGGGTGAGAGTGAAAAACAGGACAGCACAGATTCACACAGATTAATAAAATCAAAAATAAGATGAGCGATACAAATAATAATAATGAGAAACTATGAAATAAGAAATGAATAAAACTAAAATGTAATTATCATATCATATATTATAATGTATTGTATTATTAAGTAATATCATACATTAACCCCATTATAGCAGAAGCCACATTGAATGGATGAACACATTTATGCACATTTAAGCCGGTGCCGCATAAAAACAACAGTCCGGACAACATTGCCGTATGTTTCTGTCGAAAGTACTGGCTTGAAACTATATCCCAGTCTTTGTTTCATGCAAAATGACCCAGTAAACACGGAGATACGATGATATAAAGTTAATACATTTCAAAAGTATGAAAAATTGAAGCACATATTTGAATATTTTCGCCGTATTTGATCATTTTACGAAACGGAAAATACTGGAAACTGTAGATTCTGCTCGACAGGATGTATTTACCAGGGAGGGGGTGAGGTAATCAGGTAAACGGAGTGATACGAAACGAGACGAAAAGAGACGAAGAGGGACGACGGGAACCGAAGAAAGACGGCGGGAAATGGAGAGAGACGAAGATATACGAAGACAGGCGGCGGGAGACGAAGAGAGACGGCGGGAGACTGGATTGAAGCAAAGTGACAGACAAACATTGAGAATTTAGATATAGTTATATAGATTTAGAGTTTTGAAGATTCAACTATGATGAAGAGAACTCTGAACGTGAGTCAAGCTTTAAGCTTGTTTTTTGACATGGAGGAGGAGGAACCTGTGATGTTGCCCTCTGTGTCGTATTGACAGAAACCGCTTTGAAGCGTGGCACAGATAAAGACAGACAAAACTGATTTTTGTACATAATGTATATATATATATTTGTATTATATTTATAATAACACTTTTGCCTTATCAGAATGAAATCCCATGCTACCTCAATCAAACTTTCACATTATCATAGTGACATGTATATATGTCCAGCTTTTAAATGGTTTCGTTGTGTATGTTTGTGTTACCTATATGAAAAATAATATCATTTTCAAAATCTGTTTTTACGTTTTTTTGTTGTGATTTTGGGTCCAAAATGTTCATATAGTAGAAGATCACTGCTCTAAACAAAGTCAAACATCCTACATCCAAACGAAATACATATAATTAATTATGATGAATACGTTAAGTCTTGTTCATTGTTTTTCACTTTTATTAAATGTTTGATATTTCCGGTGCAAATGGTGGACTATCGGACATTCAAAATGCAGCATATTTTCACTCTTACACACATATATTCTCCTTTTACATACATACATTTTCACTCTCACACACGTATATATTTACACTCACACATTCATACATTTTGCTCTCATATTATCATATTTCAATGCACACATTCATATATTGTCACTCACACATTTATGCATTTTGTTCTCATATTCATATAATTTAATGCTCATATTTATACATTTTGCTCTCATGCGAAATCTACTAAAACAAAGTATGTCATGGTAGTGGTCAGCTGTTAAACACAAAAGTGTATCTTAAGGGCTGTAAATATAATAAGCCTGTTGTCAATTTTAGACACAGGCTTATTATATTTACAGCCCTTAATAACATTCATTTTCTGGACTCAATGTGTGTCTTGGCCGTTTTCTTTGTTCCAAGCAAACGAGTGCTTTTTGTTTTGAAATCACTTCCGTGAGTTTCGCGGGCCTCCCCCCTCGCTCCACTGACCATCAGACCATTTAGTAAGGTAACAAGCAAAAGGGCAAAAACGCCTCTCAGACGCTCTTCCCTTTACTTTTTTAATAAAGAAAAACAAATGGTCCGTAGAGACACGGACTCATATAGCCTATGTATGTATACTGTAAGGAGAATGTATGTGCGTGAGAGGACCAGTATGAATTACGGCATAGAAATATGCAAACACAAACCTACAGACTGGGGGATGGGAGATCACAGGAGGGGGGGGGGGGGAGCTGTGGAATGTGACCCTTGGGAGAATTCCTCCACACATTCCGATGGCCAATTCGTTTTAAACAAAGAGTTCGCAACACAGGACAGCATAGGCAACATGGGGGGTGGGGGCTGGTGAACGGTCTGGTCAATGTTTGTAAACACAATCCCCAGGATGTGTCCTAATCAAACCAAAAGAGAAAATGCAGATATCATTCTCTCTTTCGACTCGCTGGTAACTCGAGCTGAGCGCTCATTGGTGTTCATACTGCTCACAGGCTGGGCTGCTGTGTATATCTAGTGTATTCATACTGTACCCCTCCTCACTGTTTATTCATCATTCAACCATTTACACCTTCCTTTTTTCCCGTCAAGAGGTTGAAAAAGATTGAGTCCTATTAGGCCGCAAGGTGAACCTCGAAAAGTCCTTTAGAAAAGAAATCCCGCTCCACAGAAGGGAAACTACACAATCTTTAGTTCATAAAAAAGAACGATTCATGCTTATCCACCAAAAAAAATGTCGTCGCTAAAATTCCTTCCAATTCTTCTAGGCACGTAATTATTGGCTGAACTAGTCCCTTTGAAGCGTAATAATATCTTGGTCCAAAGTCGTGCCACGGTTCGTCACGTGATCGTGCTACACCAATTGGGTAGCTGCATATTGTCAACAGAAGTGAAAGATGGCGGCCGCCATGGTTTCATCGAGTAGCGGAGCCGAGGAAAACGCACCAGAAAGTCTCAAAAAGTCAAAATTATCAACACACAAACATTGTTACATGCATATTACGTCTGTGAAGCACGAAAAGGTTGATTGTTTTACCAATACAAGATGGAATACGTACAGGACAAGCTTACAACGGTCGCTCGGCTTGAAGGGAGACTCTCGGAACGTGGTGGCTGAAAACCACAAGCACTGTCTTGATTTCGAGTTCGAAGATATTCCTGAGGACGCTGGCTTCCACCACACATGCTACAGAAGGTTTACCGACAAAAAGGCCATGACGAAGGTGGAAAGACGGCTCGCACGTGAGGGAGATCAAGACGTTAGGGAGGACCTTGAGGTCGAGCCCATCCCATCGACGTCTCGCAGCACGTACGGAAGCCAAACAGAGAAGCTACGATCAAGGTCAGGCCTGCCAATCGCAGGCTCTGGCCCCGTCCTTCCTGCCCTGTGCATTATATGCAAGATGAAGGAGAAAATGATCATTAAAGCAGGCAAGGAAGTGATTTTGCGTGCTGACAAGAAGTTATTTTCCAGGCTCCTCATCCTTGGCCAGAGCAGGAAAATTTAAATGAGGGGAATTATTCCTTGGGAACTGTGTCATATCCATGAGCAAGTGCTGATGGTTCACTTGCCAAAACAAACAAATCAGCTCTCATGGATCTATTGCAGAGCAAAGGTGGAGAGTGCTTGGTTGACAAAGTTCCAATAGGTGGTGCCATTCTTTTTGATGGCATGGCAGTCATGCAGGCCATGCCATCCAGACCAGCAACATTTGGAGAGCTTGCAGAGACCATACTGCAGAGCATACTCCAACTTGCTTTGCATCACAAGTGTACACGCATTGATTTTGTCACTGACCGGTATCCACCCATCAGCATCAAAAGCCTAGAACGGTCCCGTAGAGCTGATGCAGGGTCACAACTAATAACAATCTTCAGCCCAGATCAGAAAACTCCAACCCAGTGGAAGAAGTTTCTCTCTGACGGAAAAAATAAGGAAGCACTGGCCGAATTCCTTTATGTGGCATGGACATATGCAGACCTCACAACAGTGAGCCATGCAGCTTATATGTGTTCACAGGGACTGGCAACAGGACACGGATCATTGACATTGCCATGGTGTCATCAGCTCTCGGAACCAGTGTGTGTTCAGCCTTGATTGGAATTCACACGTTCTCTGGGTGTGACTCCACAAGCGCTTTCTATGGCAAAGGCAAAAGAAAGTCATTTGCTGTTGCATGTGAGAAAGATGACTACCTTAAGGCTTTCAGAAGTTTAGGTACTAACTTTGACTTGGAGCAATCAACATTTGCACTTCTTTGCCGGTATGTATGTCACCTGTATGATCAGCCAGCAGCCGAACATGTAAATGATGCTAGGTACAAGGCTTTCTGTATGGCACCATCGGCCTTGCCAGAATTAAGCATTCCCCCTACTCATGATGCCCTCCATCAGCACTGCAAAAGGGCAAATTACCAGGCAGCAATAATGAGGTCCTGTCTCAAAAGAGAAATGAATGCTCCATCACCTGCTGGATATGGTTGGGAAATAGAGGATGGGAACTTACACGTCACCTGGATGACAAGAAATCCTGCCCCTGACAGTGTGTTGCATGTGATACACTGCAGCTGCAAAGAGTCTGCCTGTGAGAAAGGCAGATGTTCATGCTTCTCTGCAGGACTCTGTTGCACAGACTTATGTCGTTGCTCAAATTGTGCAAATAAAAAAGAAACAGAGGAAGAGAACGATGACTGCCCTGACACTGACAGTGAGGAATAGGAATAAAAGAGCCTTCTTTCCATCTTTCTTAAGCTCTTTTCTGTTCTTTTGGTTTTAGCGCCTGGCCGACGCGCTCACACATCACTCATAGATACGTTTGTTTTTGGTACTAGAACACAGAGTATAATCAGCAGGACTCTTTTAACCAGCTGAGGCAATCACAGCACCAATCAGCCGCTCCGCCCAGCCTGACACCAATCAATTATACTACATTACATGTCCTTATTCTGTTTTCTACTGTTTTCTATGTCATACCTTTTATATTTGTAATAAATCTCGTTTTTATGGTTCATCAGTGTTGTTTTCATTTGTGGAGGGATGAATGAGTAAATAAATGAATCAATGGAATAACTTATTGGTATAAGTAAGGCAAGGCAAGTTTATTTATATAGCACTTTTCAACACAAGGCAATTCAAAGTGCTTTACAAAAAATGAAAGACATTAAGAAAATGGCATTTAAAATCAGGCATTAAAAAGAAAAGCTAATAAAAGAAACATTAAAAGAAAAAAGTACATGGATAAAAGTTACAGTGCAGTCTAAGATATGAATAGTTCAATTAAAAGCAGCAACAAAAAGAAAAGTCTTCAGCCTGGAAGTACTGCATTTTATTGATCTAAATGACTTAACGTAACAAGTGAACCTTCTTCTTGGACGCAGAAATCAAGTCATGTTTATTTTAAGAGTGCATTTAACGTGTACAGGGTAACAACAGACAGACAAAAAGTCCTCAGTCTAATGGAATAATCCCAATGAACCTAGCGATGTGAACATGGTAGTCCAGGAATGATAGTTTGATAAATATGAGTTTGATATACTTTATTAATCCCCGTGGGGAAATTGTTTGTAGCTGGAGTTGGCTGATAAACGCTGCTAGTCAATGTTGATTCGATGGTCAACTCTGTTCCCAGATAGTAAAACCTCTCACAAATACCGTGCATATAACGCAAATACCTCGGACTTAGTGATGTATTAAGACATATGACAAAACATGACATAAAACAAGCATACACCACTATTTAGAATCCATTTGGTCTGGTTTAGCGTAACCATGGCGGCCGCCATCTTTCACTTCTGTTGACAATATGCAGCTACACGATTGGTGTAGCACGATCACGTGACAAACCGTGGCACGATTTTGGACCAAGATATTATTACGCTTCGAAGGGACTAGTTCAGCCAATAATTACGTGCCTAGAAGAATTGGCAGGAAATTTAGCGACGATATTTTTTTTGGTGGATAAACATGACTCGTTCTTTTTTATGAACTAAAGATTGTGTAGTTTCACTTCTGTGGAGCGGGTTGAAACGATAACAGGGTTCACCTTATGGCCTATATGTTTCCAATTGGTTCCCAAATCTGAACATTGACCAGTGGCATAAGATCAGGAGCCGGGTAAATGAGAGACTGAGGAGCCCCCGAAAAACAGATCCCGAAATAGCTCGTCCTGGTTTCCGCAGCAGATAGGCCTACAGCAGGCATCCTCAAACTACGGACTCCGGTCCGGATCCGGACCGAACCACCACTGTCTCCGGACTCTGAGCAAATTATAGTTTTCATATGTATTATCTCTCTGTATTATATGTGAGAACATCGCCACAAACGCATTCGCAACGAGTCAAAATTCTCCGCTATGTCCACTGCAAACAGCGCTCTGCATGTCTGACTGTTCCACTGTGTTCCACCTGTGTGTGTCAACGCTTTGGTCCAATCACATTCAGCATCCAGTCAGCGTTTTCCCCCCCCAAACAATCTGCGAATCAGAGGCACAGTAGGGCGGGTCTTCGCGGAATGCGGGCGGGAAACATGTGTGTGTCTCTTTCAACCTGTCTAAGTCAGAGCGAGAATTAAAAAAAACAAAATTCAGAGCGAGAGTTAACAGCTCATCTAGTTCCATCTGTACTGTAGCTTGTAGCCTAGTTTCACCTACCGGGGTGGCAACTGACACTCTAAAAATAGGCCTTGCCACCCCAGCTGCCACCCCAGTTGGCAGCTTTGTTTTGAAAGAAAAGTTGTGGCTCATCGGACATTTATGAGAGAAAGTCTCTAATGTCCGAGTGCAAGTGAATGCAGCACAAGATGCACGTCATGCACGTCCCCCGGTCCTGGCGCGAGTGTGGACATACGATTGGCGGCGATTTCATTTTGAACTGGACGGCGCAAAACGAGAAGCATTCGGACCCAAGCACTGAAGGAATGAGGTATTTGCGGTCTACAATGACAGAGAAGAGACTGTCAGTTTGGCTGTACTCAGCATTCAATCAAAACGCTCTAAAGCTGTTGATCTTAATACGTTTGTGAAATGGTAATCGCCGCATTCAGCTGTAATAGACATGTCAACTTGATGCTCTGCTCACGGATGAGCATACACAACTATTAAAGGTGGGGTAGGTAAGTTTCAGAAACCGGCTCGAGTGCACTACAATTTGAAAATACACAGCCGAAAATAATCCGCCCCTTCCTTCAGACTTCCTTACAGAGCACCTCCTCCAACACACATGAACGCGCACATGACGTCTGCAGACTGGTGAAAGTGGCCGCCTGGCGAGTCATTGAAGTACTGCTGCAATGCACGCCCAATGAGGGCACGAGATACATTTGTGCGTGCACGAGATGGAAGGCTGACAGACAGGGCGGCAATCCAATCCGTTTAGCCGCCGGCTAAACGGATTGGTTGTACTTTTTACAGTACCACGGCTTCCACAGATGACATTTTTTTATGGATTTTGTGTCAAATACTTAAGATATTCATTGCTATCGGGATGTTAAGAGCATTCCATGGAATATAACAAAAAGTGTATCTCGAGCCGGTTTCTCAAACTTACCTACCCCACCTTTAAGATGATGACCTTACGTGTGTAAATATATTTTTTTCTTTGAGGGGGTCTGCCCCCAAAAAAACTGTTTTAAGTCCTGAGAAAGTCAAATAAGACGGTGTGTAAAACTTCACTGCCCAGCCAAAAAAAAGTAACCACTTTGATTTAACTAGGCCAGTAGGTAAGGACTTTCCACTGGATAATAACTGCAGTATAAAAGAATGCATGACTGAAGTGATGGAGACCATGTTGAAGGCAAACAAAAAGAGGAAATAACAGGTCAAATTAAGCAAATCCCCTCTCAGATTCCACAGCAACCAGAAGAACATAAATACTGGCTGGTGATTTGATTCATCAGCTTTGTGATGGAATAAAAAATGCACAGTGCATTTCCTTAGCTGTGGGTGAGTCCACTGACACAGCTGACAATGCTCAGTTGCTGGTGTTTGTGAGTTTTTATGATGAGGCAAAGGGGGAGTTTGTTGAAGATGTGTTGGGCCTGACGAACCTCAGTGGACACACAAGGGGGCAAGACATTTATAAAGCAATAATGGGAATGCTGAATGAAAGAGGGTGCAGCTGCCTTTATTCATAACTGTGCAGCTCTTACACTGCGACTCTGAGGGATCAAGCACAGACACAATAACAATGAAAACTGCTGCATACAGATTATTTTTGTTTTTGCAACCTCGTGTTAAGAATCTTGTTGCAATTGTTTAAAAGTTTGAATGACCGTAATAAACGGACCTTTGTCTTATTGAAACATTTATTTTGGACCTTTAAGATTTGTATTTGAGTACCCCTGGCCTACAGTATGGTGTCTGTTATGTCAGTTATTTTAAATAAAACGTTGAAAACTGAACTTGAACATTGTTTCCTCTTTTTATTTTATTTATCATTTTCGGAACGGGGCGACGTGTGTGATTACAAATTAATTTGCAGAAATGTAAAGTGATCTAACTAAATTCTATTCATATTCTTGACGGGAAGAGCAGTGTAAATGGGTGGCCATATGCATTTGAAAAGCAATATAAATCACAGTTATTATACAATAGGCTATAAAAGCACCATCGATAACCATTACCTTTATCCAATTCAAACTTTGGACGGGGAAAAAGGAAGGTGTAAATGGTTGGGCTATAGGCCTACTGTATACATACAAAGGCCATTCAAGCTAGAGTTCTTCTGGAAATGTTCACATCAGGCACCTTCAAGTTAAACAATACTAAACAATTTACACAGTAGGCCTAAATTATATGGATTAAACCACATTTATTTCATAAAAAAATAAACGAAATATGATTTAGTTTGAATGATTAAATGTCATCAGGCACCTTCAAGTTAAACAATCAGGTGCATACTTTAATGTGCCGCCACCTCCGGACTCGGCTTGACTCGGTTTAAAGAATGCACAAATGTGTTTAATCGTTTATGTCAGATATGTACTAAGTAGCCTAAATACATTTGTTCCTGCTCAAGATTAGATTCAACTTTATTGTTATTGCACATATTGCAGGTACTGAGACAACGAAATGCATGGCTTCTAACCAGGGGTGCAACAAGCAGCGAAAAGTAATGTGCACAATACTACAGTAAACAATTAACACAGTAAATTATGTGGATTACACCACATTTATTTCGTTAAAAAGAAACGAAATATGATTTTGTTTGAATGATTAAATGTAGGGTGAATTGCCCTAATGTGGGACATTTTTGCATTTCAGACTTCGGGAATATATTGCGATATGAAGCCGATACAATAAATCAAAATCCAGTAGGCCACCATTCCGAAATCCCCAGTAATATTAGACACTAATAATACAGTAAACTATTAACACTGTACATATTATTGTTTGCCCGTGGGATTAGGATGATCGGTAGTGAGACCCGTGCTGCATTTTCCTCCGGTCGGATGTGATATAAAAACAAAGCGATTATTTTTGTTGTTGTAAACTCACGTGGATTAAATTTAGTGCATTAATTTCAACTTGCGAACATATGATACATTAAATGATCGTGAGGATGATGATTGAAAATCGTTTGTTTGAGCCTGGATGCATTTCCTGATCTAAAAACATAGCGATGGTTTTGTACTTACGCCAACGTGAATTAAACATTATTTTGTTAAACATGGTGATGTTTAGTAAATGATTACATGTCTCTTATTTAGCACAGAATATGATCCTATCCGTGACATATGGATCTTAACAAATATCCGTGATATCAGATACCTGTAGATCAGCTGTTTATTTCACGTGAGTTCCAGTGTGGCAGCTTTTTAATCACGGCTCCCCCTGGTGGATCCATTATCCATTGCAGCTGGTTTCATTATAATTAAATGTATTTATCAAGGGGGCGTTTCAAGTCCTGCGGGGGGGTTTTCCTTTTCAGCAGGGGCCCACCCCGTGCCGATCACGGACCCGCACGGGTAGGCGTCTGAAATGAAGCGCTACATCTGTACAGGTAACAAAACAGAGGACTAGACTTCAACTGTCACACACCCTCCACGAGGTTTTGCCTCAGCTCAAGTTGAGCTCTTCGTAAAGATACGGGTCCAGCTCTCGGAGAGCATTGATCAGAACCCTGCTGGCTGCAGCTCCTTTATTTCGCACCACGTCCACCACCTCTCGTGCTCCGGCATTTTGAGGTTTGGTTCTGGCCGACGTCATTTCAGATTCACTGATCACTTCAGACTCAAAGAGTTTATCCAGAAGGTCGTTCAGGATAGTTGGAGACACTCTTTGAATGAACTCAGTCCGAACTGAGAGCAGCCTCTGGTCTGCTGGGACTCTGCTCTCTGATAGGACTCTGCTCTCTGATGGGACTCTGCTCTCTGATGGGACTCTGCTCTCTGATGGGACATTAAACAGATCTCTTAAAAATTAAAGTAACTCGACATTCCCAGAGGTGGATTTATGTTCACTTAAAGTTATAATATGTAACATTTCCTCATTTAAAATATATAAAAACTCCTACACCTATGTTATTTATATTTTGTTGAGTTGTGTACGTACATTATCTCAAATGGTTCGGAGAGACATGTCATTTTAAAGGTAACAGTACGTTCATCACGGTCTCCTGTAATGGCGCCATATCCACTTAACCATGAGAAGCTGAAAACTACAACTCCCATGATGCCACGCCACAATAGTTTTTACTATAGTTTCAGAATAGAACAGGTTGTGTGTTTAATGTCGTAATGATGCGCTGCCATGGAGCCTTAATAGAGAATGCTATGAGATGGAGCTTTAGAGTTATCCAGTCTATCACTGGGTCTGAGCTCAGGTGGAGTCTTTACCTTCCAGTGGCACGAGACAATTCCAGACTACATTTCCATCTTGGTCCTTGACCTTCAAATCCATTCTCTCTGTACCCGTCTTTACGAAAACTTGAAATGTTGGATTGTAATCTTCTCCAAAACTTGAGTCAAATTTTTGACGCTGGAAACCAGAAGCAGAAGTTAAACGTTTATCTGTTTCTTTCCTGATTGTGAATGCAGCTAAATGTGTGTTAATGATCATTGTGTTTCATCAGAGTATCAGTGACTCACCTCAGGCTGAATATGGAAGCCCTCAGGGTCACAGTGCACACTGTAACCTTTATACAGTTCCAGCTCACAGTCACGGGGGATTTTGATGTGCACTGCACGTCCTTGTTGTTTAACAACCTTCAGTAACAGGACATTTGTATCACTTTAAAACACATTAAAAACAACATATGTTGACCAAGCTAATCTACAGAGATAAGAATTACAATCAATTAAGAATAACATCATGAGGACATACATAGGATAAATATTTGTGGATGAAATTCCATACCAACACTCAAGATTAATCTGGAAACCATGAAGCAATACAAAAATGCAATTAATCACATTACCAATTCCTGCTATGTTTACCATTAATTGCATGGCTAAAAAAACAGAAGAATCGAGTGCTGTGTCAGCAGGCAGAAAGACATGCTGAGAGAATCCAACAGAAACCACAAAGAGTGATCTGAAGATTTATAGTTCAGATCTGAGGTTTGAGATGGGAGCAGTGTGTGTGGAAACAGCTGTGTTTAGTCTGATGGTGAGCACATGGCTTTACCTCCTTAGGGACGTTTTTCTGCAGCAGAAATACATCCAGTATTTGATCTTCTCTGCCCGGGGGTTGAAGGAACAGCAGAACTTGGCCCTTTATCCGCAGAAACAGAACCCTTTTAAGGATATCGCAGACCAGGCCATAGAGAGAGAGGTGAGGCACCTTCACCACCACGTGGGTGTGTGTGATCTCCAGCGGCTCCAGGATGCTCAGGCCTTCCTCAGTGATGTGGACGACAGACAACAGGCCGTCCAGGAGCAGCGCTGTGGAGCAAAGAGCAGTGTTGCTTTGCTGCTGAAACAGCTTCATCATATTCAAAGTCACACCACTTTAGCTCAGAGCTAATGTTCATCTAATGTCATTCACTTTGGAGCCTTACTAGGATGTACCAGTTTATATCCTCCACCTTTTATTCTAATGTTTAATTATTGTTCCGTCCCCTGTGATCTTTCTGGAGGTGAGCATGCGTAATTATTTTCTAATTTAAAAGACTGCTGAGATGTTTGTAATCTGCAGCCAGAACAGCTTGACTGTGTCCGGTCTCGTGTCTGAGTGATTCTCTAGATGTGTGAAGAGCTTTCAGGGCGTAGAAAGTCTAACTTATAAGTGTTGTTTTGTTTTGTACATGCTGCAGCCAGACTGACAATGTGAAGAGCAGAAAGAGCAAGAGATGGATAACAAAGTAATAATTAATCAAACTGCTAGCTTCGAGTGAGAGTTAGCGTTGAGTTAGCACTGTTAGCAGCTAAACATGCTGTGGACTGACAGGTCACAGTTTACATGTCTTTAATATACAGTGAGGAGACTGCAGAGGCCCAAAGACACTCCAACTCAGTATTTAGAGCTGCATTGCATCGTCTGCTTCAATAATGATGTCATGCAACACATCGTCTAAATGTATGTTTTAATAATTTCATTCTTCTTCTTTTGGGGACACAACTATTTTGAATGTAAAGAGCAGATTTTGTGTCTGAATTATCTTATCTTTGTAAATTAATAAAACTGCTTCGTAACTTTTGAACGGTAGTGGATATTATAAGGTGCTAAACATTATATAAGTATATTTGTTAACACTAGATGTCTTTACCATCCTCTGTCTCACTGTGTGGCAGACGGAGCTGGCATACGGCAGCTTCATCAGAACTCTTCACGTCGAACAGTGGCCCTGCTGCCTGCTTGCCAGCTGATTGGAGGAGACTCTCATCCCAAGGGACCGTCCTGTACAGAAGCTCCGCCTCCTGAGCCATGACGAACACCAGGCCAGTCGAAGCACACTGGAACGCACCTGAACCAGGACACCTGAACCTGTAGACACACAAGAGACAAGTTTTTTTTAAATGTATTTAACCTTCATTTAACCAGATAAAAGCATTGAGATAGAATCTCATTTGCAAAGCTGACCTGGCCAAGAAGGCAGCAACGTTACACAGAACACAAACATATAAAATACAGAGAACATAACTAAGAAAACAAAAGACAAAAAAGCAGTCACTACATTGTGCACATTAGGACAGTAAGAAAGGTGCACTACTTAGTACTGCAAGAGCAGCTGGTTGTAAGGACTTCACACAACTTCAATTTAAAACATGCTATTGAGACAAGTGCCGTCAGTTTGAGGCGTGATTGAAGGTCATTTCAAGACCAAGGACCATAAAGTTACTACAACAAGCCTTCACTGGCTTGTGTTCTGACTGACAGGTGTTCATCCAGCTGGAGTCTGACCTGGAGGAGGGTTTGATGAAAGATCTGAAACACCTGATGATTACAGGAACATCACTGAAGATGTGTCTACACTGTAAAAAAAGATCGTAATTGTACCGGAAATAACTGTACATTTTTATAGTAATTATCTTGTTTTTTAAAATAACTTGCAAAATCCTGTAAAATGACAGATATTAACTATAAATTAACAACCCAAAACATTATTTTAAGTATTTTGACAATAACAACAAATAACGTTTATTTTCTTCTTTTTTGTTTTTTACAGTAAATGTACTATATAATATTTACAGTATTTTTGCACTTTCAGAAAATACATGCAGATGTACGTAAAATAAAAAGTATTATCTGTAATTAAATATGTAACTCGTAATATAAAAGTGTATTACTATTATAAGACTAAGATATTTCTTTGTAATTTTAAGGTAAACATAAAACTGTAAAAAAAAGCGTCAAATTAAAAAAAAGGTCAAATGTAAGTAAAACAGTTTTACATAAATCATTTTCTCAATATTCGATTGAATCCACCACAAACACAAAATATCCAATGTTGAAACAAAAGTAAATAAATATGTTTTCATTGAATTCCTAACTTACTATATTGTAAACATCTACAGTTGACAATATCATTAAAAAAAATACAAATCATAGAAAGTGGAGAAATCTCTGCAGGGAGGACCAAGGTTTAAAACACACACTGTTATTTACTCAACAATAAGTCACAGTTATTTGTTGTATTTATGTGTTCTGTTGCTGTGTTTTTTTTTCCCATTGGTCAATATACAGTAATAAACCTTAGTTTTACAGTATAATGTATGGTTTTCGGATTCTGGCCGACAGCCAAAGCTACGGCACTTGAAATAGAATTCAGCCAAAACACGGCAGACAAGTCAGGCATGTTTGGAATGAGTCCACAACACTCCTCATTGGTTAATCTAAACATAATCGAAGAAACCTGCCAATGAGAACTGTCCGCGCCTGTCACAGTCGTTCACATTTGAAACATCCACGTTTGAGCGGGTCTCCTCCTGCTGGAGCTACAGCTGTCTGTGTGTCTGCTGCAGGAGTTTATGGATTAATATCGGGGTCGTCTTACATATAGGCCTACACGTTAAATATGAGCATCGGGACGTCAACAAAGAACAGAAGACTTGAGATCTGGTGAGTCCTGCAACTGTAATGGAGTTAAACATGTATTTAGATAATCCTTAGTTTGTGAATGTTTTATTTTGTATTTAAGGTTACGTTTCATCTTCTAGTTAGCTGAGTTTCTTCCCGTTAAGTTGGTATGCATCATTAATAATAGATTGTTAAATGTTAAGAAGCCCTGAGATGCTGTTTTCTTGCAAGATGTTGGTGCGCCCGGGAAACCCGGCTTAACATGCGGCTGCTAACGTTAGTTTACAGTTTATTGCAGTGCTACCCCCCCCCCCCCCACCCTCTCGTCTCCAACACGGGAGAATTACACATAAACATGCAGAGGGGTGTCACAGTGTTGTCGCCAAGTTTAATGTAAAGTTTCACAGCTTTCTTACAGCGGAATCTAGTTTGTTAATGTTCAGTACAACAGCTAGCATAGCATAGAAAGCTAACCGCTAACGTTCGGCTAACTTGCTAGTTAGCTCTGCTCTATATTATATATTACACGCTAACATGACTAGCTAATGTCACACTGTGTGAACCAAAATACTTTTTGTATTACTACATCATACATGCTTGGTACAAATCACTACTAAAATTAATTATTTTTGAAAATGTATAGTAAAGAAACACTCAGCCATGCATGAAATAACATAGCAAAAGAATACAGGTAATGTTTGACCCATGTTGTGCCTTAGAAGTGTAGTGATAAAAACATGATTTTTATTCAAAAAGTAAGAAAGGTAAAAATTAGAATTGGTGTTGATCCAAAACAGGTTAATTGAGGAATACCTGGAATCCTGAATGATTAAAGTAATTTATTGCAAATATATTTACAATTAAAACTAATACGGGTCACTTTTGACACAAATTGGTTGTATGTTGTGTAACAAAGGGTTAACATGACAGCTGTGATGTTCACTCTTTTGACCAGTGGACAGTGAGGACTATGGAAGAGATGATGTGATGGCTTTAGGCGCATTCACACCGCAGTACTTTTCCCACAAAGGTTCATGAGAACTTAGTTCATGAGAACTCTTTTGTCGCGTTCACACCAAAAAGAGCCGGTACTAAAATTAGTTCATGAGAACCTTTTTACCCCCACGAAAGTCCCTGCTAGAGAGCAGAGAGCTGCTAGAGAGCAGGGACTTTCGTGCGGCTCTCTTGTGAGAAAAGAGCTATATTTCTGATTGGCTGGGCGGATTGCAAACCACGCCCCGTAAAACTCCCAAAAAGTTTTGTGAAGCCGCCATTTTATTATCCTCGCATTAGCATAATTAGCATTAGCATTAGCCCAGCGCAGAAACGCAGAGAGACTAACTTATGGCAACACAAAATAAAACATGGGAGCGGTGGAGATGAGGAGGTGTCGGCGTTCTGGCGATTTACTCAGAAGGCTTCAGTAGAAGCTGCTGGGAGTCCCAGCAGCTTCTACTGAAGCCAGTCCCCAACTCCGGGGACTTCCGGCCGGGGACTTTGGGCGGCAGTATACACCGTGAAGTGGTTTGCGGCCTGCCAGTAAACCCAAAGCAGAAGAAGAAGAAGTGACGTCAGCGGCTTCATTTGCCTAATCCTCCCCCAGGGACTTATTCCGGTGTGAACGCGATCTGTACTTAGTTCATGAGAACTAAAAAGTTCTCATGAACTAAGTTCTCATGAACCTTTGTGGGAAAAGTACTGCGGTGTGAATGCGCCTTTTGTGTGGAAAGCTGCTGACGCCAGCCTGTGTCCCTCATCAGTCTCTCCAGGCAGCACCCAGCTATTCTTCCATCTTGCAGATGAAAATACTTTGATATGTGAGTAATAACTAACTTGTGTCTAACATAATATTGAATGTGGTTTAGTAAAGTATTTAAAAATACCCCACATTGTACATGTACAGGACAATCAGACCTTGTTCAACAAAGATCATCAGACAATTGTTTTGTCTTTGAGGTACAGCCGCAGCAGAGAGTCTGAGTTTGAAGAAAACACTAACATTTTATTTAGTGTTGTTTAATCAATCAATATTTACTGGTCTTGAATTTCCTCACTGGATTACAAAATGCTCGAACCTTATTGTACAGGGACATTATGCAGATTTCATCACCTGAAGATGAAAATATAGATTCAGCGTTATGTACCATTTTAAGGAAATAGACTGTTAGCGGTGTTGACCGAAGCTCCGCAGCTGTAGCTAGGCACTGCTAATGAAAACTCAAGTGCCCAATTTGTTGGTTTTTCTTTTTTATTAAGAATTGACCAAGCATATCTTCCTCTTCGAAATCCCAGTTGTACTTCGCTAACACGCAGTGCCTTGGAGGGTGCGTTTGATTGTTCCCACCCTTACCTCACTTATGGACTAGGTCATGTTAGACAAGCAATCCAGTGGTTAGTTGTAGGGTAAGCTCCATTATTTATTTATTTATGTCTTCACTTTAAGAGAAAGGGATTTCAGAAACAAGTCTCAGAAGTTTGGCTCGAGGTAAAATTAACAAAAGCTAACTGTTGGTAGACTATGTTCCCCCCTTCTAAACTTATGAAATAATCAATGCCCTTGGGATGCTCTCAATAACGTGTGTGTGTGTGTGTGTGTGTGTGTGTGTGTGTGTGTGTGTGTGTGTGTGTGTGTGTGTGTGTGTGTGTGTGTGTGTGTGTGTGTGTGTGTGTGTGTGTGTGTGTGTGTGTGTGTGTGTGTGTGTGTGTGTGTGTGTGTGTGTGTGTGTGTGTGTGTGTGTGTGTGTGTGTGTGTGTGTGTGTGTGTGTGTGTGTGTGTGTTTCAAAGGTCCATCATACAAGATTTAGGGGATCTATTGGCAGCTCCTGATAATAACATCCATCATTATGGTTTACTAATAGTTATCACTTCACTTCCTCCTCCAGCACCTGGACACAGCAGGAACCTACGCCAGGATCCTGTTTGTGGACTTCAGCTCTGCCTTCAACACAAACCTCTGGCAGGAGGTTGCGCTCCATCAGGACCAACACCTCTCTCCATCAGGACCAGAACCTCTCTCCATCAGGACCAGAACCTCTCTCCATCAGGACCAAAACCTCTCTCCATCAGGACCAGAACCTCTCTCCATCAGGACCAGAACCTCTCTCCATCAGGACCAAAACCTCTCTCCATCAGGGCCAAAACCTCTTTCCATCAGGACCAACACCTCTCTCCATCAGGACCAGAACCTCTCTCCATCAGGACCAAAACCTCTCTCCATCAGGACCAGAACCTCTCTCCATCAGGACCAAAACCTCTCTCCATCAGGACCAGAACCTCTCTCCATCAGGACCAAAACCTCTCGCCACCTCAACAAAGCCCGCCCCCCCCCTACTGACACTTTACCTCAGCCACAACGCAGACTCTATGCATTACATAATGGAGATCACAGGATGGTAAATAATGCAATGTTTAAATATTGCTTACTGCACATATTTTATATTCTATCATTTATTGCATTCTATTTCGATGTAAATTACTTCTTTATTTTATTTCTATCTTACTATATTTTTATTACAGTGTTCTTAATATAGTTCGCTATCGGTGTACTTTTTTTGATTTTTGATTTGTATGTACGACACCTAGTCAAATTCCTCGTACATGTGAACCAATAAATCCGTTTCTGATTCTGATCTGTTTGTACTCTAGGTTGCACTGCCACGTCTACAGTAGCGCAGAATGGACAGAGGAAACATGATTGGGCCTCAAGTTTTTTGCAGCCAATATTCATTCTCCTACAAACTTGGGATAGGAGGGTGAGTGAACAAGTTATCCATTGGTTGGAATTTACCATTGTTAGATGTACTAAATCCTGCACACTGCTCCTTCACATTGACAATGTGAACATATGTCGCCATTTTGCAATTTCTGTTATTTTCAGTTGAGAATGTTTCAAAGTAATCTTAAAAAATTAAACTTACTTTTTGTTTCTATTATTTATAAGTATGTTTAAATATGAAATGCTGTATTCATTAGTTGTAATGAAGCTTAGCGCAAGTTCAGACAGGAAGACCTATCACTCCGTATTGCACGTCATGGCAATACTCGCTCCCTGCACTAAATGACAGGGAGCGCCACTCCTCAGCTAACCTATCATTCCCCTCCATTTACAAGCCTAATCATCGCACCTGTTAATCCCTCTATATATGCTCTCCCCTTTCCTATCAGCTGTCTTCCAGGTGTCAACGCGCAACCCTCCACCACCCCTTCGCCTCCTGCTTTCAACTCAGGGCCAAGCTTAACCTTCTCCCTTCCAACCGGACCTAACCACTTATCACCACCACCAGTGTCTAGACCCAGGGGGGTTCATCGGAAACGGTTCTTCCCTTCCCGATTGATATCCTACAAAACCTGGGCCTAATCGCCAAAACACCATTTCATTCACTTGTTATAAACTGTCATCATTATGTTTCATTTATATAATATGACCGATAATAAATTCCATACATCACGTCTACATCACGTCTCTCCTGATTTAACTATAATTCTACAAATATTTTTATATTTTAAGTTTTCAGAGTAATTGTTTCCTACAGAACATTTTGTGATGTCTTTTTGTTGAACCTGTTTGATTGGAAAATGTTAGAAAAAAGCTGTAAGATAACAGTATTCTAGCTGTAGAACTTTAGGTTCTGTATTTATTTTAGTGTTTGATCATACAAATCTAATACAAAAAAAATTTTAAAACTGTTTTTCTCATCAGAACTTTATTTAAGGTATTTTAATGTAACATTTTAAGACAATGGATTTTGAAAAGAGAGGAAAGTTTCCTCTAAAATCTTTAAGGACAATTTCTGTATACTAATTGCTTTTGCACTTTATTTCAGTTAAAGTATTTTTACTTTAATTTTATGGTTTTTGTTTGGCAGCCGCTGCTGCCAGTCATTTGACCGTTTTTTGCCCGTAGAAGTTTTAGTGCTGTACTTTTATTAAAGGTTATTGATTGTAAAAAAAGCAGATAAATCTGTAAAATTACAGTGTTTTCCTGTACAATCTTTAAGGACAATTCTCGTAAACTAATGGCTTATTCACTTTATTTCAGTTAAAGTATTTTACTTTAATTTAAGGGTTTTTGTTTGGCAGCCGCTGCTGCCAGTACTTTGACCGTTTTTTTACGAGTTTTTTTTTACAGTGCACATGCATCAGAATGTGTGTGTACACTTTCATTAAATTAACAAAATGTCTAGTCCAGCGAGAATCTAGACTGATACAAGAAAACAATCCTACACACAGTCATTATTTTATTTATGTCTGCTGGAAAGAGATTGGATGCAATACCTCAAGGTGAAAGACATGAAATTAAACACAATTAATAGAATATATGTGTTTAAAATAATATTTGGTCATGTTATAGGGTTACCTGTATGAAGACTCAGTTGTGTGTTCAGGTGAGAAGGATTCAGGAGCCTGGAACAAACAAAGTTATTTATTTTATTATCAAGTTAAGTTCTAGCTTCAACTCTGTTCAACTGCTCCTCTCTCACCTTTGTGTCTGTCTTCACTTCCTGTTCCACATCGGAGACACCTGATGGAGAGAAGAGGTGAGAAAAATAATAATAAAACAATAATAATAATTCTTGTACTAAAAATACCTTTTAAGATCAGATTTATTGTACAATATCTTGATGAATGGAGGATATGGTTTCAGTACTCACAGGTCTTCTGGATCTTGGCTCTGATCGTCTCTTTTCTGATCCTGTAGGGATGAACACAATCCAACAGTTTGAGATCCAGTTTGAATAAGTGTTAGTTCTTTGAGTCAGCTTCAGAGTCCTGATCTCAGGCTTTACATCCCATCATATCTTCTCTGCAAACACTACGACTGCCTGCCACAGCTCTCAGCTGCATGACAGGAAGTAACCAGTGAACTCATCCCATCAAGAACAGACTACCTTTCCCACTCTTCTGTGAAACCCCATATGTCTGGGGGAAAGCTGTAGGGCTGCCCCCAATTAGTCGACTGAACGTTAGTCGGCTAAAGAAGTCAGCTGGAAACCCTCAGCCTTTATTCAGAGCGGAGCCTGGTCATTGAGATCATTCTGTCGGGCAGGACATCTAAAGTGTGGATCCTTCTGAGCGTAAAGGACCCACAAGGTGACATGCAGACTCCACTGAGAAGAAGTCTCCTCCGTATGATTATCCCCAACGTGTGTCCCTCTCTCAGACTGGGAGGAAAGCAGAGAGTCAGGCAGCAGCTAGCTCTGCATCAACATATAGAGACCTATAGTATAAAGTCCTTCTGACCTCAGAACACCATAAAGCTCTCATCTCATGATGAGGGCGTCATGTTCGGAGGGATTCCAGCCCACGGTCATATTTTCAGTGTTTCCGTTTCCTGTGTAGTTTTTAATGGGTTGTTATATTCAGATATGAATTATAGAAACTAAACTAAACGTTCAGTGTGTGTCCTCGCTGCTTGTTCACACACATTGAGATTCCTTAGCGGAGCTTCTGCTGTTTGCACCGCTGCGTCCGTGTGCTGTGACTCTCATGCGCTCTCTACTGTAAGATCTCATCTATACTTCAAAGGTTCATTATTACAGTCTTATTATATATTCTATGTGAAGCACAACACTGTTATAATAATGCTCTTTATCAGCCTTGGAGACTGAAACCATTTTGGGAGAAAAACCTAATATATGAATAATCATAATATATCGTAAACGCGAGTCGACTAATCGCCTGAATTGATGACTATCAGTCGACTAGAAGAGTTTGCAGTGGAGGGCAGCCCTAGAGAGGAGATGACTGACTAAATGTGGCTTTGCATTTCCAGCTGGCCTGCTATAGCTGATGGAAGAATGGAAGAGCCTGCAGTCAGTGGGTAACATCACTGATCTGGTTCCCCAGTGAGAGAAACACCTCCCTGAGTTTCATACAATACTGCTGAACCAGCAGAGACCCCTCACTGACCTGAGGGTCTCCAGTCTGCAGTCTGGACTCTCCAGAAGATCTCTCAGCAGCTTCTCATCTGAATCCTGCAGAGCGTTGAGACTCAGGTCCAGCTCTCTCAGATGGATGTTGGACTTCAGAGCTGAGATCAGAGCAGAACAGCTGATCTCTGACAACCTGCAGCAGCTCAGTCTGAATAAATAAAAGATGATGAGGATAAAGATGAATTCATAATCAGATGTGTTTCTCAACATTTAAATGAATGAACAATAAAATCTGTCTCCTTTAGAAAGTAAACTATCATGTAAAACTAATATTACATCAGATGACCTTTATTCAGACGTTATCGTTTACTAAATATTAAAAACACAGATTTACGTTTTACAAATAACAGCAGATATCTTTTACAGTTCCTTTAAGTACTTTATTTAGTACGTAAACATTTAAATTAGGGATGTGCAATTAATCGTATTTTAATTTCGATTTTGTCTTGCAACGATTATGAAAACAACGTAATCGAAATAAAACGATTATTTTTGCTGCATTCCCTTTCGCAACGATGCTCTCAATGTGTCGTGCGTCACACATTCTGCCCCCGTATCGTATTTAATAATCCTGATATCAGTTTTGACCAAAATAATCGTGATTATGATTTTTGCCATAATCGAGCATCCCTAATTAAAATATGAACAAAACAACAATTACAAACATATGGATGTAATATATTAATGTAGAAGAATCAGGTTGAATAACTAATGAAACATGAGATCTAAGGGAGGCTGTGGCTCAGTGAGTTAGTGCACTAAACTTTGAATCAGGGGGTCACAGGTTCAAACCCCACTGCAGTCAGCATGTCGTTGTGTCCCTGGGAAAGACACTTCACCCTAAATTGCTCTTGTGGGGATTGTTCACAGTATTGAATGTTAGTCGCTTTGGATAAAAAAGCATCTAACAAGTAATGTAATGTAATCTCCAGCAGTAACAGAGAGTCAGTGAACTGACCTGAGACTCTCCAGAAGATCTCTCAGCTTCACTCCTGAATCCTGCAGATCGTTGTAACTATATTGATAAGATATTGGGGTGTGATCACAGGACCATCAAACGTCTTGTTGAAAATAGTCAACAGGGTCGCAAGAAACGTGTTGAGAAAAAGATGAAATCTCAAAGATTTGAGAAGAATGAAACGTGAAGTTACCAGGAAGCCATTATCCTCCAGTATCATATTCCAGAACTGTGAGCTACGTGTACCTGGAGGGCCCAGAAGTCTCAGGTGTTCAGAGACATGGCCAAGGTAAGAGAGGCTGAAACCCAACCTCTGAACAAGACACACAAGTTCAAACTTCAAGACTGGGCCAAGACATATCTGAAGACAGATCTGTCAAAGGTTTCATGGACTGATGAGATGAGGCTGACTCTTGACGGAGCAGATGGATCAGTAACAGGCACAGAGCTCCACTTCCACTCAGACACCAGCAAGGTGGAGGTGGACTACTGGTGTTGTTGAAGATGAGCTGGTTGGACCTTTTCAGGTTGAAGATGGACTCAAAATCAACTCCTGAACCTACTGCCAGTTTTTAGAAGACACTTTCTTCCATCAGTGGTACAGGAACAAGTCTGCATCTTTCAGGAAGACCATGATTTTATGAAGAACAACGCTCCATCACAGGCATCAAGTACTCTGCTGTGTGGTTCACCAGTAAAGACATTAAAGATGAAACAATAAGGACATTGCCCTCTTCCTCACCTTTACCCTTCCTCACCTTTACCCTTGCTCACCTGACCTAAACCCTTCCTCACCTGTCCTAAACCCTTCCTCACCTGACCTTAACCCTTCTTCACCTGTCCTAAACCCTTCCTCACCTGACGTAAACCTTCCTCACCTGACCTAAACCCTTCCTCACCTGTCCTAAACCCTTCCTCACCTGTCCTAAACCCTTCCTCATCTGACCTAAAGCCTTCCTCACCTGTCCTAAACCCTTCCTCACCTGTCCTAAACCCTTCCTCACCTGTCCTAAACCCTTCCTCATCTGACCTAAACCCTTCCTCACCTGACCTAAACCCTTCTTCACCTGTCCTAAACCCTTCCTCACCTGTCCTAAACCCTTCCTCATCTGACCTGAACCCTTCCTCATCTGTCCTAAACCCTTCCTCACCTGACCTAAACCCTTCCTCACCTGTCCTAAACCCTTCCTCACCTGACCTAAACCCTTCCTCACCTGTCCTAAACCCTTCCTCTCCTGACCTAAACCCTTCCTCACCTGACCTAAACCCTTCTTCACCTGTCCTAAACCCTTCCTCACCTGACCTTAACCCTTCCTCCCCTGTCCTAAACCCTTCCTCACCTGACCTTAACCCTTCCTCACCTGACCTAAACCCTTCCTCCCCTGTCCTAAACCCTATAGAGAACTTGTGGGCCCTTCTTAAACAGGAGGTTTACGGTGAAGGGAGACAGCTCACCTCTCTGAACAGAGTCTGGGAGGCTGTGGTTGATCGTCAACAGATCAAGAAACTGACAGACTCCATGAATGGAAGTATTGTGAATGTTATTGAAGAGAAGCGTGGCTACATTGGTATCTGGTCTTTTTATGAAATGTCAGACATTTTATTTGATTTACATTTTGAGTTGATAACTATTCTCCCTTTAACAGATGGAATTAAACAAGTGAGATGGGAACATTTGAGTTGTTCCTTTAGTTGCATATTCATTCTGCAAACTAATAGTTACCCAATAGTTGTGCACGCACAGATTTTCTCCTAAGAACACCAAAACCTAATTGTTACTTACTTAAATATTCAGGTTAGAGGTTCATTAACATTTTGGATTGACCGAGAGTACTATAGTTCTTCAATAATAAAATGAATCCTCAAAAATACAGCTCCCCTAATAATTGTGCACACAGTGTATGAGATCTCCAGCAGTAACAGAGAGTCAGTGAACTGACCTGAGAGTCTCCAGTCTGCAGTCTGGACTCTCCAGAAGATCTCTCAGCAGCTTCACTCCTGAATCCTTCAGCTTGTTCTTACTCAGGTCCAGCTCTCTCAGACTGGAGGGGTCAGACTTCAGAGCTGAGGCCAGAGCAGAACAGCTGATCTCTGACAAACTGCAGCTCTCCAGTCTGAATAAAGAAAACATGATAATAAAAATCCAATAAAAATCAGATGTGTTGTCAGAACAAGTAAAGAATCAGTGGTTACAATAAGAAAACGCAAAGAGTCACATCCAATAGAAACATATCGATGCATGCAGTAAATCCACAAGCTACCCTGCAGTATACAAAGTCATTCAAACTAGCTGCACCTTTACCAGCTTTGAGAACACTTTCATGATCAATCATTATAAAACATATCATATATATTATTCTGAAATGGACCAATCTGCACAACGACTACTTTTACTGTCGCTACTTTAAAGGGGACCTATCATGCAAAATGCACTTTTGTACGTCCTTTATACATGAATATGTGTCAGAAAACACAACCCTCTCTCTTTTCCTCCATACCCAAATCTCTAAAAACGGGGCTGCTACGGATCTGATACATTACATTACATTGCATTTAGCTGACGCTTTTATCCAAAGCGACTTACAATAAGTGCGTTCGTCCAACAAAATACAACTTGAAGAAAACAGAATCATATAAGTACATCAGGTTTCATAGAGCAAAAAAATTTCAAGTGCTACTCAACTGGCTTTAGAAAAGCCAGTCCTTTATTAGTATATATGTGCTTTGTTAATAGTTCTATCGCTCGAAGTGGAGTCGAAAGAGATGAGTTTTCAGTTTGCGCCGGAAGATGTGCAAGCTATCTGCCGTCCTGATGTCAATGGGGAGCTCATTCCACCATCCTGGAGCCAGGACAGCAAACCCACGTGTTTTCGCCGATGGGAACTTGGGTCCCCCTCGCAGCGAGGGCACAGCGAGTCGTTTGGCTGATGCAGAGCGTAGTGCACGCGCTGGGGTGTACGGTTTAACCATGTCCTGGATGTAAGAAGGGCCAGATCCATTCGCAGCATGGTAAGCAAGTACCAGTGTCTTGAAGTGGATTCTAGCAGTTACCGGAAGCCAGTGAAGGGAGCGGCGGAGCGGAGTAGTGTGGGAAAATTTAGGAAGGTTGAAGACCAGACGAGCCGCTGCATTCTGGATGAGCTGCAGAGGTCGGATGGCACATGCAGGTAGACCAGACAGATTTGAAATTGTTCTGACGTCAGAAACGGGGAGCTCCGCCTATATGGGCAACTCTCCACCTATCAGGAGGAGACAGCCACGGCCATTGCCGCTCGAAAGCGCTGGAAACGATGTAGTACATATGCCAGGCCTGTAAGTGGCGCTGTAGTCTGCCACAAAAGCAGCAAAGAAGACTTCTCACAGAATCAGCCCTTGCAAAAACAGGGCTAAAAAAGAGCAAATAGAGCTAAATGAGGCATGGCTAAAATGCATGATCTGTTTGGTATTTTGAAAAAAAACCCATCACAGACATGTTTTATATAGGTAGGTATATACCTACAATATATTATTCAAATATAGCATGATAGGTCCACTTTAACCATATTTTGATGATAATACTTTTCTACTTTTACTTGAGGAACATTTTTTAATGCAGGACTTTTACTGTAACAGAGTATTCCTACACTCTGGTACTTCTACTTTTACTCAAGTACACGATCTGAGTACTTCTACTTTTATTTAGAAGTACTACTTCCACCTCTGTTTATAGCCTTAGCACAGGATCTAAAACACCGGACTATTGACATGTGGCGGTCTGTAACATCAAAAAATCTATTGGAAAACGAAGGATAAAGCTAACATTAGGAGTTAGTGACAATGTATGCTAGTTAGCCAGCTAAAGGCTAAATTAAATAATATTAAGAAAAATAACCCCCCTAACAATCCCTGCACATCAGGCTCTCTGACAGTGAGCTCTGCTCTGAGTATCTGAGCGTCCCGTTCTAACAGCGCTCCGAGTTCACCAGCAGTTAGACCGTCATCCCGGAGCAGCAGAGTTTAGCCGACATGACGGCAGAGAACAGCTCTCATATTACTTGGGGGCCCGGACCCGGATTCTTTATGGATTCAAGTTATTAATGTACATAAATTAGTTTCAATTACAAACTGAACACATGAGATCTCCAGCAGTAACAGAGAGTCAGTGAACTGACCTGAGAGTCTCCAGTCTGCAGTCTGGACTCTCCAGAAGATCTCTCAGCAGCTCCACTCCTGAATCCTGCAGATTGTTGTTACCCAGGTCCAGATCTCTCAGATGGGAGGGGTTGGACTTCAGAGCTGAGATCAGAGCAGAACAGCTGGTCTCTGACAAACTGCAGCCTCTCAGTCTGAATAAAGAAAACATGATGAGGATAAAAAATGAATTTATAATCAGATGTGTTTCTCAACATTGAAATGAATGAACAATAAAATAGGTCTCTTTCAGAAAGTAAACTTTATCATGTAAAACTAATATCACTTCAGATGACCTTTATTCAGACGTTATCGTTTACTAAATATTAAAAACACA
Source organism: Gymnodraco acuticeps (assembly GCF_902827175.1). NCBI lineage: Eukaryota > Metazoa > Chordata > Actinopteri > Perciformes > Bathydraconidae > Gymnodraco > Gymnodraco acuticeps. The sequence continues at coordinate 25,976 of NW_022990594.1, read as the reverse complement.
GATTTACTTTTTACAAATAAAAGCTATTAAAGTTCCTTTAAGAAACAGTCAATATTTATTTATGCGGTTCTTCCTTTAGTACGTACAAATAAAAACATGAATAAAAGGACATTTACTACTTTATGCATGCAAGTTATTAATGAACAAGAATCAGGTTGAATAACTAATGAAACATGAGATCTCCAGCAGTAACAGAGAGTCAGAGAACTGACCTGAGAGTCTCCAGTCTGCAGTCTGGACTCTCCAGAAGATCTCTCAGCAGCTTCACTCCTGAATCCTGCAGAGCGTTGAGACTCAGGTCCAGATCTCTCAGATGGGAGGGGTTGGACTTCAGAGCTGAGATCAGAGCAGAACAGCTGATCTCTGACAAACTGCAGCTCTATCAGTCTGAATAAAGAAAACATGATGAGGATAAAATCAGTTTATAATCCAGTCAGATGTTCAGGTCTGAAATGTGCAGCTCATCATTACTGCGTTCTAATCAATGATCTTTCCCTGAATTACAGTGACTGTCATTCTGTTATTGTGGATCATCATTATATCAGCTTCTGGTTATTATCTGTGGAAACACGTCTACATGATGGGAACATTAACATTTCTATGTCAGAAAGTTAACTTTATGTTAAACTAATATTAGTTCAGAGGAGCTTCTTTATTCAGATAATTTACTAAAGAAAAACATACATTAACTTTAACAACTAACAGTGGAAGAATAATAGTTACTTTATAAAACAATCAACTACTATGACTGCAAACTACATTTAGAGCACACATGTCAAACTCGGATTAAATTTCGGCCCGCAGGATAATTTCTAATTACGATTAGATCTGGCCCGCCGGTATATTGCACGCACACTAGGGCTGCACGGTATTGAAAAAAACTGACATTGCGATTTCCCCCCCCCCCTGCGGTATATATTGCGTTTTTTTTAACCTGTTAAACCCCAAAGTCCCGGCGGGTACTTAGGGTTTTTTTTTCACGACAGTGTCTCAGGGGATCGTAATATTTAAGAACCTATTAATGTGTTATACCAGATTAACGGAAATAATCTCAGCTAACTGACGATACAAACCATTTTTACCAAAACAAAACACAAGTCTCATAAGAAGCATCTAAATGACCCCTGAGCGAAAAATGCTAACGCACTTTGGCACAGAACTCAAGATAAAAGTACCCTTATTACTTATCGTAGCTAAACTTACAAGATATCCGATTAAAGCTGAGGTTCCACAGATTATTTAGATATATAGTATCATCACTGAGTGATCTGAACTCGGACAGGGGAAGCAAACACAGACATCACAACACGTACCTTTACGTAGCTTCTAGGGGAGATGTCTCACCGTAGCTGTCAATCTGATCAAAAGACGTGTTCAATGGCATTAAAACGAGAAAGAAAAAACGCGGCTGAATCGGTTAATCCATAGGTTTTTAACGTCTCTGTATAAAAAAATGATTTAATTTATAATCCATAATTCCATTTTTATGTAAATATCGCAGAGCAAAAGTTAGCTGCTAATGGTAGCTACCAGAGTGGCTGCTGCTTCCGGTCTTGGCTATGCGGCAGCCCAGCGCAGTCTAACACACACACATTACCAAATAAGGAGTGAGAGTGACGCGTAGCCAAAACCGGAAGCTGCATACACTCTGGTGGTTACCATTAGCAGCTAACTGTTGTGCTCCGATTTTTACATAAAAATGGAATTATGGATTATAAACAATTGCTTCAAAGCCACAGAAACATTATCAACCTATGGATCAACCGATTCAGCCGCGTTTTTTCTTTCTCGTTTTAATGCCATTGAACACGTCTTTTGATCAGATTGACAGCTACGGTGAGAAGATCTCCCGTAAAAGCTCCGTAAAAGGTACGTGTTGCGATGTCTGTGTTTGCTTCCCCTGTTGCGAGATCGGATCGCTTAGATACTATACTTAAATAATCTGTGGAGTCTCAGCTTTAATCGGATATATTGTATGTGCAGTTTCGATAAGTAATAAGGGTATCTTTATTTTGAATTCTGTGATAAAGTGCGTTAGCATTTTTTTTTTTAATGAATAAAACCGCACGTCCCTGCGGTGTGAATACCGCGCATGCGCATACCGCGGTTATCGCCATGACACGGTATATCGTTCAGCCCTAACGCACACCTTCACTCCATCCTGAGGGTCTCCTCAGCTCAGAGCCTGAGCCCAAACATTGATGACCTTGCACCCAAGATGAGATGCCAAGTATCTGAGCTAGCATCACAGAGCAGCACACTGAGTTTAATGGATGTTTCCTTCTGCACTTTCTCTCAGGACGACAGGGCATGTTTGGTTTTCTCTTTGAGGGGAATAGTTTTGTTGAAGCTGTTGTTGGCCTGTGGGAAAATGTACTCATAAGAAATGACTCTGGAAAAGCTGCAGATAGAGCCATAAGAAATGAATGCACCTGATTATTTAATGTTTAATGTTGTTTTTATAGGCAATAATTGAAGCTTTGTTAGTTCCAGGTTCAATATGTGCAATAAGTTAATTTCAATAAGTTCTGCAATAAACATTGAACCAGTCCGGCCCTCCACTAGTACCCACTTTTTAATGTTGGCCCACTGTGTATTTGAGTTTGACACCCCTGCTTTAAAAATATGAACAAAACAACAATTTCAAACATATGGATGTAATATATTAATGTAGAAGAATCAGCTTGAATAACTAATGAAACATGAGATCTCCAGCAGTAACAGAGAGTCAGTGAACTGACCTGAGAGTCTCCAGTCTGCAGTCTGGACTCTCCAGAAGATCTCTCAGCAGCTCCACTCCTGAATCCTGCAGATCATTGAGACTCAGGTTCAGATCTCTCAGATGGGAGGGGTTGGACTTCAGAGCTGAGGCCAGAACAGAACAGCTGATCTCTGACAAACTGCAGCTCTCCAGTCTGAATAAAGAAAACATGATGTAACTTTAGAAAACAATGTTCCTGTTTGAAATAACTCCAGATTTAATAATCTGTTCAGAGCTAAACAGGGTTTTAATGTCAGCGATGAAGCAGAAACAATCCATTGATGATCTGGAACTCTAACTTTGATCAGATGTTTAACAACTCCTTCATCTCCCTCACAGCTCTTCAGTACTGACAGCATCTCCACTGACTCCTGGAGCACAGAGTGAGTCTATGGAAGCTCACACACTCTCCCTCACACATTCACCTTCTCTTTGTTATTCTGATGAATATTCAGTCATTAGCAAAAGTGAGGAAAATAATTAAAATGTCTTTGTTCTCAGGCAAATTCAGAAAATCATAAACACAAACGGATCCATATGAAGTTCAGTCAGTGAACTGACCTGAGAGTCTCCAGTCTGCAGTTTGGACTCTTTAGTCCAGAACTCAGACGCTCCACTCCTGAATCCTCCAGAGCGTTGTGACTCAGGTCCAGATCTCTCAGATGGGAGGGGTCAGACTTCAGAGCTGAGGCCACGACTTCACATTCAGCCTCTGAGAGTTTACAGTCAGTAAGTCTATAATAACACAAATATTACAACATGTGTTTAAAAGAGGGAACATTATATTAACCTCAAGCATTTCATGAATAAACATTTGATATACATTACATACATATACATATACATATGTTCTGAATGACATTTGCTGATGCCATTTTATATTATGTATAATTCTGCTGTCAGAGGCTGTTGCTAGATTGCTTCTCTGAGCATCTGAACATGTATTTTCAACACAAACACAATTAACAAACCACTACGGTTTCAACCATCAGCAAGATGTTCTCCGTATATCAGCATTAAGACATAACTCTGGTATTAGTGGGAAATTATCTAGATCTTATTTTAAACTCTAATACATTGTAATAAAAACGTGTGTGTGTTTTAATGATAAAGAAACTACTAGAAAGTAATAACTGATAACTGTAAGTCCTGCAGTGTGGTGAGATCACATGCTGAGAAACCTCTAGAGTCCTTCATGTGTTTGACATGTCGCCTCCATCACTCAAAGGAGTATGAAGAGAGAAAAACTGTTCAATTGAACTATTATTATAAATAAATAGAAGAACAGCGTTGGTTTTAATTTGCTCTCAGTTTTTAAACAGCAGAAATGTTATAGTGTTTAATTGAATAATTAAGCTTCTGATCCACATCAGTTTATAAAGTTAATCACATCTGGACTCACTTGGCCTTCCTGCAGTTCCTCACAGCTGGAATCAGTCTTAGTTTCCCCTCCGCTGATGTTTTGTACTTCTTCAGGTCAAACTCATCCAGAACCTCCTCTGACATCTGCAGCATGTCTGCCAGAGCAGAGCAGTGGATCATAGAGAGTTCCTTTGATCTGTTCCCTGACTTCAGGAACTCTGTGATCTCCTGATTTACTGAGAGGTCCTTCATATCTGTCAGACAGTAGAGGATGTTGATGCTCCTGCCAGGAGAGACTTCATCACTTCTCATCTTCTTCAGGTTGTTGATAGCTCTCTGGATGGTTTCTGGTCTGTTGTCTGTGCGACCCAGCAGGCCTCCTAACAGTCTCTGGTTGGACTCCAGAGAGAGGCCGTGGAGAAAGCGGACAAACAGGTCCAGGTGGCCATTTCTGCTTTGGAGGGATTTCTTCATGGCTCCTTTTAGAAAGACATCCAGGGATGGGTAATCCTGATCACGGTTTTTACTGTTCTCATAGGGCCAGTCTCTCTTCAGGAAGTCCTTCAGTACCGCTGTGTCTCTGTTGGTGTAACAGTGCAACAAGTAGACTGCAGCCAGAAACTCCTGAACGCTCAGATGAACAAAGCAGTAGACTGTTTTCTGGAAGATCACACTCTCTCTTTTGAAGATCTCTGTACAAACTCCTGAGTGCACCAAGGCCTCGGTGACATCAAGACCACAGCGCTGCAGGTCTTCTTGGTAGAACATGATGTTTCCTTTCTCCAGATGTTCAAACGCCAGCCTCCCCAGCTTCAGAAGAAGCTCCCTGTCAGCCTCCGTCAGCTGCTGGGGACTCGTCTCATGTCCCTCTTCATACTTCTGCTTCTTCCTCTGTGTCTGGACCAGCAGGAAGTGTGAGTACACGTCAGTGAGGGTCTGGGGCAGCTCTCCTCTCTGGTCTGTAGTCAACATGTGGTCCAGAACTGCAGCAGTGATCCAGCAGAAGACTGGGATCATACACATGATGTGGAGGCTCCTGGAGCTCTTGATGTGAGAGATGATTCTGCTGGACAGGTCTTCATCACTCGATCTCCTCCTGAAGTACTCCTCCTTCTGGGCGTCAGTGAAGCCTCGTACTTCTGTTACCCTGTCCACACACTCAGGAGGGATCTGATTGGCCGCTGCAGGTCTGGAAGTTATCCAGACGAGAGCCGAGGGAAGCAGCTTCCCCCTGATGAGGTTTGTCAGCAGCACGTTGACTGAGGACTGCTGTGAGACATCAGACACAACCTCATTGTTTCTGAAGTCCAGAGAAAGTCTGCTTTCATCCAGGCCGTCAAAGATGAGCAGCACTTTGCAGACAGCCAGCTGCTCTGCTGTGACCTTCTGTAAGGTTGGATGGAAAACATGGAGCAGCCTGAGAAGACTGTACTGCTCTCCTTTGATCAGGTTCAGCTCCCTGAAGGAGAGCGGGATCACCAGACTGACATCTTGGTTCCCCAAACCCTCGGCCCAGTCCAGAGTGAACTTCTGCACTGAGAAGGTTTTTCCAACTCCAGCGACTCCATTGGTCAGGACCGCTCTGATGGGAGTCTGTTGGTCAGGTGAGGCTTTAAAGATGTCCTGGCACTTGATTGGAGTGTCATGGAGGGGCTTCTTCTTGGAAGCTGTCTCCAGCTGCCTCACCTCATGTTGGGTATTAACCTCTTCACTCTGGCCTTGTGTGATGTAGAGCTCAGTGAAGATGCTGTTGAGGAGGGTTTCACTTTTATCAGTTCCTTCAGTCACACGTTCACATCTCCTCCTCAGACTGAGCCTATGTTCATCTAAAACCTTCTGCAGACCACTATCTGCTGAGAGAGAAGGAAACAGGAGAGTGTTAGGGAATAATTCTTCCTTACTCCTAGATATTTAACCTTTTCTGTGTGTTGACGTTTACGACCAAACCCTGGCTCTGTTATCTCTCTTAAGGAATGGGAGGCTCCAGCTATCTTGATAAACCAGTTCAACTCTCGGTCACGAAATGGTTTACGACTGTGAGAACGCTGGCTTTCTAAAGCTCCACAGACAGGTGATTGAGTATTTCCAGATATCGGGGATATCTGCAGTGTTCCCAGTGTTTACGCACCCTCCCCCAATATGCTCATTAACTCTCTGTAAACTAGTTAAAAGGTCTATCGAGAGATAGGCTGGTCAGAATTGACATGGCAACCCACCCGTGCAGTCAGAACCTTTTGCTGCTGTGACTTGTGATATGAATTCTCCGGCCGTTGACTTGTAATAAACATCATTGTTTGACATCAAAGCTCCAACTCTCCTCATGTCTGTTTGAGTCCTGACTCTCCATTGCTGCAGAAGTTTCCCTGACAAATTGGCGTTGTCGGCAGGATACCGACAAATCTTAATATTAATATATTACAAATATTAATTTGATTTCAACCCATAAGTAATTATTTAAATTAACTCAAAATTTCACATGATGATGGATTAGTGTTCCACATTTTTCCCACTAATTTGTTATGATTAGGCCAATGGAAAAGCGAGACATTGATGACCTTGTGTCCTTTTTGTTAGTACGTGATTCCATTTTGTCCATGGCCTTGGACAGCTTCACTAAAAGTCACCCAGTTCTGCCCTGCTACAGTCCGGCTGAGTGCAGTCGCGGAGATGCTATGGCTGCTCTACATGACATTAATGGTCTGGTCCGAGAATGGACACCATTTCCTGCTCCCAGAGAGAATGACACTCCTCAAACTGAACATTACAGCCGTTGATACTGTCTCACGTGGGTCTGCTCCCCCCCACTGAGCCATGAACTGAAAACTTGACCTCTGCTTTGAACACCAGGAAGCCTCCCTGTCACACCAGCACCAACCCTTGGGTCAGTCAGATGAGACTAACGGCTTCACTTAGGGCAGGGGTCGGCAACCCGCGGCCCACGGGCCGCATGCGGCCCTTTAAGCCCTCTGCTCTGGCTCCCTTGAGCTTAGACAAAAATAAGAAGGAAATAAAATTAAAATATTTGTAGGACTATTTATGTTTTGTTGCATGGTTGAAAATGTTTCGTATCTTGTATTTTGAGGTGATACTGTGACACATAAATAAAAAACAAAACGGTTTTAATTAGGTCAACTAAAATAGCGTCACATCCTGCTATGGTCCCGCGCGAGCGCCTTTTCTTGGAGGCGAATAACCTGACCCCCGGCTCGATGAGCGAACTATGGATACATCAAATACAAGAACTGGAGGAACACAGGATTTAATTCTGTGTGGACAGAGTTATATGCTTTCACAGCAAGCGATGCTGGTTTACCGGTATGTTTGATATGTAGAGAGAAGTTGTCAACGGTGCTGCAGCCTTTACGTATCGAGGAACAACACGGGAGAGGAAGACAGCTGACGATCTTCAGTCATAATTCAATGGGGTATGTAATTTATTTCAGAAAACACTTTGTTATATTCCATGGAATGCTCTTAACGTCCCGATAGCAATGAATATATTAAATGCTTTGACAATAAATACATACAAAAATTAATCTCTGGAAGCCGTAGCGCTGTAAAAAGCACGACCAATCCTCTGAGCCGGCCCGGCTAAAGTAACTGGATGGCCTACCTGCCTGTCAGCCTTCCATCTGGGCACAAACTTATCTCGTGCCCTCATTGGTCATGTGCGCGTTCGTGTGTGTTGGAGGAGGGGCTCTGTGAGGAAGTCTGAAGGAAGAGGCAGATCTTTTCCGGTTGTGTACTTTCAAATTCTAGCGCACTCGAGCTGGTTTCTCCATTCTTACCTACCCTACCTTTAACTCTTTTTAGGGTGCAGCTATATGTTTTATTTATTTCAAAGTGGGCCCATTTTAATAATATTTTTTTCCCTTCAAATGTGCAGAGGACTCCCCAAGTGCTGTGTTTAATTTATTTTAAAGTAGGCCTGTGTATTATTTTTAATTCTCCTTATAAGAGTTCTTTGTTTCTTATTAGAGGTTAACAGTTTTATATCATGTAATAAATAACCTAATGAATGCAAAAAAACTAGTTTTTGTCTGATGTAACAATAAAAAACTATGAAATATGTTTTGCGGCTCCAGACAAAAAAATGTTTTGGAAAAAGGAGCAAAATGGCTCTTTTGGTCAAAAAGGTTGCAGACCCCTGACTTAGGGCATTTGGGTCAGATACATGACTCTCGTTATCACAGAGTGGGTTGTTTTTTAAGGCTATTCATACTGCTATGCAGAGGATGCCTGTAGGTTTGCAAGCTCTTAAAAGCCCCTACAATTTTTAGTATAGGCCTAATGTCAGGGGCCTCTTACTGTCTAATTCTGCATGTATTCACATTATATAGACGATGTTTCCACCTGGTAAAGCTGGAGGCTGCACGGAACTCAGGCTACAATACGACCATTCTGTTCTGCTCTAACGATTCAATTTATAGATTCTACGTCAAAACAATTAGCTTTTATTGTTTCCAATGATAACGTCACCTTAAGTGGAGGAATGCAAACCTGTTTTCAAATGTAAGGTTTTTAATTTGTTTGACATTTCTCAGTAATGACACCCTTATAATTATTGTACAAAATGGTATAAGAATGTAAACTTAAATTGATTATAGTCTATTATCAATTCAGGTTAAGAAACTAGTGTTGCTGGCTTCCTATTTTAAAAAGGCATTTATTTTTATAATCTACTAAAATGCAACAAAAAAAGGGTTTGATTCTATTAATGTCGTCTTTTTTATTGCACTTTGGCAGCAGATTCCTGTGTAGCTTCAGATCTGAGTCGTCTTATTAGTAAGCCTCATTTATACTTTGGTAGCAACACTATTTTTATATAATGGCAAAGAAAGGGTTCAGAGTCTTTTCTTTTTCCCTGTTTCATATGTGGCAGCACTGTTCAATGTTTCTTGAAAACATTACCCACTGTAGTGACGTGTGAATAAACGCCAACTCTGTATCAACAACACTGTTGTGTAACTTCAGTTAAATACTTGTGTAGATTAGAAAGCGGTAAGATAAAGGATCTGAGTATTTTATGAAGTATTAATCGTACAAAGGTCAGTTTTATACAAGTAGAAGTGTGTATTTACCTGGTAGTAGGCTGTCAGTAATGGCTACGCCTCTCTATTTGGACTGGTAGATCTCGGTAGACTGGCAACTTTAAAAGTAGCTCTCGGTTCAAAAAAGGTTGGGCACCCCTGGTTTAACCCGTATCCCGGTTGTTTTGAGTTTTCCTTCTTTTAAAGCAGACTCATATAGGATCGGCGCGGAGAAGAGATATCTACTCCAACAATACTCACATTTCTTCTGGATCTTGGCTGTGATCGTCTCTCCTCCTCTGATCCTGTAGGGATGAACACAATCCAACAGTTTTAGATCCAGTTCGAATAAGTGTTTGTTCTTTGAGTCAGCTTCAGAGTCCTGATCTCATGCTTTCCATCCCATCATATCCTGTCTGCAAACACTACGACTGCCTGCCACAGCTCTCAGCTGCATCACAGAGTTAACTAGGCGTAAGTCCAGGAACAAATCAACTTCATAGGAAAAACTAACAGACTAACTTTTTAACTGTAAAATGTGTCTGTTAACAAGTTGCGCCTGACTGAAATGTGGCTTTGCATTGTCAGCTTGCATTCTATTGTTCTTGGGAGAACGCAAGAAAAGGACCATGAGATGAACAAAAGGAGAAACTGCAGGTAAATGGTAACATCACTGATGTGTTGTGCTAAGCTAGGCTACGCCTGGAAGGTGGAACTGGAGAGATTCCCCAGTGAGAGGAACACATCCACCTCCCTGTGTTCAATACAATCCTGCTGAACCAGCAGAGACTGAGTCGACCCCTCACTGACCTGAGAGTCTCCAGTCTGCAGTCTGGACTCTCCAGAAGATCTCTCAGCAGCTCTCCTGAATCCTGCAGAGCGTTGCCACTCAGGTCCAGATCTCTCAGATGGATGTTGGACTTCAGAGCTGAGGCCAGAGCAGAACAGTTGATCTCTGACAAACTGCAGTACTCCTCAGTCTGAATAAAGAACACATGATGTAAGTTTAGAAAACAATGTTCCTGATTGAAATAATGAAAGGTTTAATAATCTGATTATAGCTGGAGAAGTAGAGAATGTAGACGTTTAGAAAGTGGACACTCCCCACAGGTTAAAAACAGTAAGATCCAGAAAGTGAAAAGAGCTCTCATTAATATGAAAGACAACGTTCTTCACCTTCAATAAAAAGTGGAGACTTCACATCATAAACTCTGCTCCTTCTCCACTAACTCGTGATGTGCAGCCAGACTAATCAAACCCACAGAAACTGATTCAACTCAAGATCACAGAGTCTACAAAGAAGTCAGGATGAATTTAGAAGAAATGTGATCACAATAAATAGAGAATATTGATCTCAGGAACAGTGGAGACATAGATCACAGCATCTTCAGTGTAAACTATTCAGTCAGTCTGAGCATCATGCAGCTTCAGAAACATGTTAGAAACAGCAACAACTGAACATATTTGTTAGTGTTTGATAGTTTTAATAGAAATATTTAATTATTGTATTCATGTGTTTATAATGTCATTTATTTTAAAACATGATGGAGAATAAAAGATGAATTTCAGGAGTTTAAAGGTTCAGAGTGAATTATGCAGAGTATGATTTTTCTTTAACAAAGCTCTGCTACAGTCAATGAGCTAAACCACAGAAGAAGAAAGTAGACTTTAGCATTGAGATGCTCAGTGAGGATCAGGATCATATCAGCCTGATGTCTGCAGCTCAGAGTCAACACAACTCTCACACATTCATCTCAGCACAGAAGTTAGAGATGGAGAACTGACCTGAGAGTCTCCAGTCTGCAGTCTGGACTCTCCAGAAGATCTCTCAGCAGCTCTCCTGAATCCTGCAGAGCGTTCTCACTCAGGTCCAGCTCTCTCAGATGGATGTTGGACTTCAGAGCTGAGGCCAGAGCAGAACAGCTGATCTCTGACAAACTGCACCACCTCAGACTGAATAAAGAACACATGAGGTAAGTTTAGAAAACAATGTTCCTGATTGAAATAATGAAAGGTTTAATAATCTGATTATAGCTGGAGAAGTAGAGAATGTAGACGTTTAGAAAGTGGACACTCCCCACAGGTTAAAAACAGTAAGATCCAAAAAGTGAAAAGAGCTCTCATTAATATGAAAGACAACGTTCTTCACCTTCAATAAAAAGTGGAGACTTCACATCATAAACTCTGCTCCTTCTCCACTAACTCGTGATGTGCAGCCAGACTAATCAAACCCAGAGAAACTGATTCTGTTACATCAGTCTTGGACCTAGTCATAGTAACTAGGTTTGTTATTAAGTTAGAGTTTCCAGAGAATCGTCTCTTTGCTAATTATTACGTTAAGTGAGCTGACGCCAAGCTCAGAGGAAATGCAAAGAGGCTACATTTAGATATAATACAGTTAAGTGTTAGTTAATGTAAGAAATATATGTGCGTTCATGTGCAGACGTATACAGTTTGTTAATTGGATCATTCATATCCTGCAAGACTCCTAAAGAAGTCATGAGATGATGACCTTTCCACATCTGGAACATGTCCAAGTTTAGGAGACCTGACAATGTGTGTGCGTTAAACATGTTTAGGAACATGTCCGTGTGTCCTTTAGAAACCTATATCTGCCCTGTGTGTCTGGTACTCGTGGGAGCATTGCTGTTTGAGTGCTGAGAGCAGGGGGGTATACTACGAAGCAGGATTTTCGCTTAGCCGGCTACATTTAGGGAAAACTCCGGCTTTTCGGTCCTACGAAGCTGGTTCTCTTTTTAGCGGGCTAGATCTCCATGGTAACTTATGCTTAGCGGCTAACCTGGTCGGGACCAGGTTAGGTTGCAGGCTAAGAGCTCAACTCAGTGAAAGCACTGCCTGCTGACCAATCAGAGCTCAGTGTGGAGTTTAAAGCGATCAAGTCAAATTACAGGAGAAAGGAAATACAGAAAAGCTGCCGTTGCAGGAAAGACGGCCGGCAAAAATCACCGACTGTGTGAACGTGAACATGAATAGAATATCAGCTCCATCTTCAGAGCAATCTGACTATAATAACATTAGCGTTAAGAACACTTACCACATATCTGCCACAACATAAGTAACCGGATCAGAGTCACATTAAGTACAGTCCATATCACTTCATAATGTATCATATATCTCCTGATCTGAGTCAGCTGAGCCGTATCTGGCCGTGCAACACTCACAGCGTCACATAGGCCTACTGTTACTACTGGATGCAGAAGTATTATTTTAAGCAACACATTAAGTTGACGAAACACTCGAGACAAATGTAATGAAAGTCAGATGGTGTCTTAGACGGGCAGTGATATCATAAACCTGTTAATGTACGCATTCAAACACTTGTTCTGTTACCAGCTGTATTCACCTTGCAGGTGCAGCTCTGTGGCTTTGATCCTGGATCAAGTGTTTAAGTCATGGATGTTTAAAGTTTAACTTCTTCATTTTTGACTAGTATTAAAGTTCACTTTTCATTCAGGAAGTATGACGCTGCGCTGTCAGTACGCTTCTCCATGTCTGTGATTGGTCGAATGCTCCAGATACCACCCCTCTCATGTGAACACCTAACTAGATAGGACACGGCTGGCTTGAGCGATCCACTTGATAACCAGCGTCGTAGTACAGTTTAGCGAGAGCGCGTATGTTTTGGATTAGGCCAACCGGCTAACTCAAACATATCCAGGTTAGGTTGAACCGGCTTCGTAGAACAGGCCCCAGCTCATGTTTCCCCATTGTTGTTTGGTGGAGCGCAACGAAATAATAATGAGTCATCTCAACTATTTCTGTGTTTGTGTTTCATTGGTTCCTCTCTGTTTCATTCTTTCCTGTTGTGAGTGCTACATCTCCACAACATTTCAACTCAAGATCACAGAGTTTACAAAGAAGTCAGGATGAATTTAGAAGAAATGTGATCACAATAAATAGAGAATATTGATCTCAGGAACAGTGGAGACATAGATCACAGCATCTTCAGTGTAAACTATTCAGTCAGTCTGAGCATCATGCAGCTTCAGAAACATGTTAGAAACAGCAACAACTGAACATATTTGTTAGTGTTTGATAGTTTTAATAGAAATATTTAATTATTGTATTCATGTGTTTATAATGTCATTTATTTAAAAAGCATGATGGAGAATAAAAGATGAATTTCAGGTGTTTAAAGGTTCAGAGTGAATTATGCAGAGTATGATTTTTCTTTAACAAAGCTCTCCCAGCTAGCGGGGAACGTTCTCACAACGTTGGCTAACGTTACCTACAGCAGGGGCACTCAAATACAAATCTTACCGGAGTCCGGACTTTGAGGATGCCTGACCTACAGGTTCTAATAAGGTTTTAAAGAAACGTTTTAATCTGATGTTCAAAGAACCTTTTTAAGATGTTTATTTTTTCAAATAATGTTCCTATAAGGTTTAAGGTTAACTAAGACGTAACGTTTTAACTGCAACATTCAGAGGATGTTTTGAGGATGTTATTGAGGCCTGAGATGACAGAAAGTGTTTTTATAAAACGTTCCTTGAATGTGATATGTTAACGAAGGTGGAACGTTTCGCCTGCAACACTCTAAGGATGTGTTTTGGACGTTGTTGGGTAACACATTAAAGATGTTCTTTATAAAGCATTCCCTCAATGTTACCTGATAACCAAAGAAGAACATTTTGAAAGCAACATTTGGATAATGTTTTCAGGAGGTTATTCTTTTTTTATAAAACATTCCTGTGATGCGAAATATTAACACGGTCATGGTCAACGTCAGAGTTATTTGTAGTGCGCTTTAAAAAACAAACTGATGTCTCCACATTTTCCTTTTAAAAAAAATAAAGCACGTAATTCATGGTATTGCACGTTTGCGTAGGCATGTCTGAGTTCCCAGCTAGACATTGTTGGTTCTAAAAACATTCTGAGAATAATACCATTCATTGTTCTAGGAATGGTTTCATCGAGAAGTTTTATTTTGGTTCCTAGAATGTAGAAAGGTAGGAGAACGTTCTCTTAAAACATTCTTCAAATGTTTGGTGATAACATTGCTCGAACATTATACCATAAGTGTTTTTGTTGTTTATGCACATATCTCTATTCATATGGATCGAATAACACTTAGAAAACCAAAGACAGACATATAGAGGAACGGACCGACTGTCACTGCCCGTCCCTGAAACCTAGTGATGTTACGTATTGCGCCGAGGCTTCGGAGCGTGTGTCGAGTAATCCCCGAAGCTTTTTGTGAAGCTTGTATCGAGGCTTGTATCGTGTTGGGCCAGTGACGTCACCGATGACAAACGAAGCCTCGCTGCCTGTCGATACCACGTGACTGCTTCAGGAAGCGATTCAGATCGGTTGAACCACAACGCTCATAATACCCATGGATGTATAATAAGAACCATATTACCCTTCCTGTACCCGGGCCTGGTGACACGATGGAATTAAAAGAGCTCAGACCCTCACTCATATAGAGGTCGGAACATGTCATAAGTATAAATGGATACAAGCATAAATAAATGTAGGAATAAAAACATGAATAAATATAGTGCAGTGTTTTCGGTGAGATTCAGCTTGTGTGCTGTGGCTCAGCTGGAAAGCAGTTGACTCACGACCGCAGGGTCCCTGGTTCAACGACTGAACAATACGTCTTTTTTGTTGTTTATAAAAGCTACAGCTAAATGAGATAATGTAGTTAATAAATAGTCTTTGATATGGTTTAGCCTTTCTCCGGCTACAACATGGTTAAGTTTAAGAATATTATTAAGGAATACAAATCCCTCTTTGCAATGTGTACCAGCCTCCTTAGGCTTTTCAATCACAATCATTCAACTGGAATAAAAACAATATTGTTAACATGAAAATATGTAATGTTGGTTGTTTAGAGTTATTCTAAGGCTTTACTCATTGGGAACTCGGTATGAGATGGAGCACACTGTTGAGATGTCCAATCTGCCTGTTTTACACACTTTGACCAACAGGGGGTTTGTGTTCAAATGAAGCCCATGATGAAGCCTCATGAGATGAAGCCCATGATGAAGCCTCATGAGATGAAGCCCATGATGAAGCCTCATGAGATGAAGCCCATGATGAAGCCTCATGAGATGAAGCCTCATGAGATGAACCCTTTTGCGAACCAATTGGCTGGAAAGCTTCAAAGCTTCATCTCGCCATCACTACTGAAACCCCTGTTAGTGTTTGTATGTGTTTGTTTCTACTGTGTCTCTCTCTCTACCTGCTGGTCTGCTCCACACGGCTGGGAGCAATCTCCAATCAACCCCACCTGCAGCCTGATCATCAGCCACACTATGAAAGCCTGCAGCCTGCACTCATTCCCTGCCGGATTGTTGCCGTGAGCGGTTTGTTGCCGTGAGCGGTTTGTTGCCATGAGCGGTTTGTTGCGGCCGCTCTAACTTTTTGCCAGCATATTCTTTGACAGCTTTGCCTGCTTTTGCCTCACACTCATTTGTGTGTGTCTCCCAGGAGGAATCCAAGGCCTCCACACTCCCAAGACCAGCCAGGCCCCCCTCCACGCTGGAACAACTGTTTCCCACTGCCGCCATCACCAACCTCCACTCCCAGCTCCCCTTTTATAATAAACAAATGTTACTTTCACAGCTGATTCCGAGTCATCCTTTCACATGTGTTAAGAGTCAAATTCCAATAGTTAAGTAAACTATCAAAATCATCCTAATGGCCACAGTGGTCAGTCCACTTGCCCAGGCATTTTGAGTTGAACAATTACAGGAATATTATGTCTTTATGTTCTAATAATGTAAACATATTTGAGTAAATTGTTACCACAGAACATTTGCATAATGTTTTAAATATAAAGCATGTTATCCTTCTCTCAAATAATAACATTCTGGCAACATAAACAAATCTAACTTGCAGCTGAAAACATTTTAAGAACAGTAGGGCATAATGTTCAATGTTATCAAAAACCTTTTACGAATGTTTTAGAGACCGTTATCCTACCTTTCAGAAGAACGTTCTGGAACCAAAAGAAAACTTCTCATTGAAAACATTCCTAGAACAATGAATGTAACATTCTCAGAATGTTTTTAGAACCAAACATTTCTAGCTGGGCTGCTACAGTCAATGAGCTAAACCACAGAAGAAGAAAGTAGACTTTAGCATTGAGATGCTCAGTGAGGATCAGGATCATATCAGCCTGATGTCTGCAGCTCAGAGTCAACACAACTCTCACATATTCATCTCAGCACAGAAGTTAGAGATGGAGAACTGACCTGAGAGTCTCCAGTCTGCAGTCTGGACTCTCCAGAAGATCTCTCAGCAGCTCTCCTGAATCCTGCAGAGCGTTGCTACTCAGGTCCAGCTCTCTCAGATGGATGTTGGACTTCAGAGCTGAGATCAGAGCAGAACAGCTGATCTCTGACAAACTGCAGCTCCTCAGTCTGAATAAAGAACACATGATGTAAGTTTAGAAAACAATGTTCCTGATTGAAATAATGAAAGGTTTAATAATCTGATTATAGCTGGAGAAGTAGAGAATGTAGACGTTTATAAAGTGGACACTCCCCACAGGTTAAAAACAGTAAGATCCAAAAAGTGAAAAGAGCTCTCATTAATATGAAAGACAACGTTCTTCACCTTCAATAAAAAGTGGAGACTTCACATCATAAACTCTGCTCCTTCTCCACTAACTCGTGATGTGCAGCCAGACTAATCAAACCCACAGAAACTGATTCTGTTACATCAGTCTTGGACCTAGTCATAGTAACTAGGTTTGTTATTAAGTTAGAGTTTCCAGAGAATCGTCTCTTTGCTAATTATTACGTTAAGTGAGCTGACGCCAAGCTCAGAGGAAATGCAAAGAGGCTACATTTAGATATAATACAGTTAAGTGTTAGTTAATGTAAGAAATATATGTGCGTTCATGTGCAGACGTATACAGTTTGTTAATTGGATCATTCATATCCTGCAAGACTCCTAAAGAAGTCATGAGATGATGACCTTTCCACATCTGGAACATGTCCAAGTTTAGGAGACCTGACAATGTGTGTGCGTTAAACATGTTTAGGAACATGTCTGTGTGTCCTTTAGAAACCTATATCTGCCCTGTGTGTCTGGTACTCGTGGGAGCATTGCTGTTTGAGTGCTGAGAGCAGCTCATGTTTCCCCATTGTTGTTTGGTGGAGCGCAACGAAATAATAATGAGTCATCTCCACTATTTCTGTGTTTGTGTTTCATTGATTCCTCTCCGTTTCATTCTTTCCTGTTGTGAGTGCTACATCTCCACAACATTTCAACTCAAGATCACAGAGTTTACAAAGAAGCAGCACCAGAGTCTGAATAAAGAACACATCATGTAAGTTCAGAGAACAATGGTCCTGCTTGAGATAGTTCAAAGTCTCATCATCTTTTCAGACCTGGAGAGGGTTCAGAGGCCGAGGTCAAAAATGACGTAGATACTTTTAGAAATGTAATAGTAGGTAACTATAAATGCGTTGGTAATGCATCAGAAGAACCTCCTCCATCTCCCTCACAGCTCATCAGTCCTGACAGCATCTCCACTGACTCTTGGAGCACAGTGTGAGTCTGTCTCACACACTGTCCCCTCACACATCTACTTTCTCTGCTTTCTGTTATTCTTGTCAAATATTCAGCAATTTAGAAAGAAATGTGAACTTATTAAAATATCTTTGTACTCAGGCAAATGATGGAATTATAAATATATCAATTATAAATACAGTAGAAAACCACATGAACTACAGCCAGTGATCTGACCTCAGAGTCTTCAGTCTACAGTTTGGACTCTTTAGTCCAGAACTCAGCTGCTCCACCTCTGAATCCTGCAGGTCTACTCCCAGCTCCAGCTCTCTCAGATTGGAGGGGTCAGACTTCAGAGCTGAGGCCACGACTTCCCAGTCTAAGAATCCACTGTCAGGAATTCTGTTAGAACACATATTACAGAATTAGTTTATATAGAAAAAGGGGAAACAACATATTTACTTCATGCATTTGAGGAAAAACATTTTGAATATCATGATCTGATTACCACTGGATGTCTGTCTATTTCATATGTGGTAGAGTGTGATCTGATCCCATGTCTGTCACCTCTTTGCTAGCTACCTTCTAGACTAGAGAAGACCAGAGTCAACATAAATCAGATATTGCTCTGTGTCTAATTTAACGATAAAGAAACTGCAATCCTTTCATAATAACTTTACTGCATTCAATGACATGTAAAGTTATTCTGTATGTTCTATCACATGTTGCTGTGATAAAACATCCTTCATATTATTTTGACAATGAAAATGAAGAGAAGAAAAAACTGTACCATTTTTAAAGTATTAGAATAATTGTATTAATTCAATTTTGCTCTCACAGTATGTGAAACAGCAAAAAGTTGTATAGTGTTTATTTTAAAAACTAAAATCCTTATCTGCACTAATCTCTAAAGTTAATCACATCTGGACTCACACAGCCTTCCTGCAGTTCCTCACAGCTGGAGTCAGTCTCCGTCGTCCCTCCTCTGATGTTTTGGACTTCTCCAGGTCCAACTCATCCAGAACCTCCTCTGACATCTCCAGCCTGTAGGCCGGAGCAGGGCAGCGTTTCACAGAGAGTCTCTTCTCTGATTTGTTCTCTGACTTCAGGAACTCTGTGATCTCCTGATGTACTGAGTGGTCCTTCATCTCTGTCAGACAGTGGAGGATGTTGAGGCTCCTTTCATCAGAGTCTTCATCACTTCTCATCTTCTTCAGGTTGCTGATGGCTCTCTGGATGGTTTCTGGTCTGTTGTCTGTGCGACCCAGCAGGCCTCCTAACAGACTCTGGTTGGACTCCAGAGAGAGGCCGTGGAGGGAGCGGACAAACAGGTCCAGGTGGCCATTTCTACTTCTGAGGGATTTCTCCATGGCTCTCTTTAGGAAGACATCCAGGGATGGGTAATCCTGATCCCTGCTATCATTGTCATCGTCCCAGTCTCCCTGCAGGAAGTCCTTCAGCACCTCTGTGTCTCTGCTGGTGTAACAGTGCAACAAGTAGACTGCAGCCAGAAACTCCTGAATGCTCAGATGAACAAAGCAGTAGACTGTTTTCTGGAAGATCACACTCTCTCTTTTGAAGATCTCTGTACAAACTCCTGAGTGCACCAAGGCCTCGGTGACACCAAGACCACAGCGCTGCAGGTCTTCTTGGTAGAACATGATGTCTCCTTTCTCCAGATGTTCATACGCCAGCCTCCCCAGCTTCAGAAGAAGCTCCCTGTCAGCCTCCGTCAGCTGCTGTGGACTCGTCTCATGTCCCTCTTCATACTTCTGCTTCTTCCTCTTGGTCTGGACCAGCAGGAAGTGTGAGTACATGTCAGTGAGGGTCTGGGGCAGCTCTCCTCTCTGGTCTGTAGTCAACATGTGGTCCAGAACTGCAGCAGTGATCCAGCAGAAGACTGGGATCATACACATGATGTGGAGGCTCCTGGAGCTCTTGATTTGAGAGATGATTCTGCTGGACAGGTCTTCATCACTCGATCTCCTCCTGAAGTACTCCTCCTTCTGGGCGTCAGTGAAGCCTCGTACTTCTGTTACCCTGTCCACACACTCAGGAGGGATCTGATTGGCCGCTGCAGGTCTGGAAGTTATCCAGACGAGAGCCGAGGGAAGCAGCTTCCCCCTGATGAGGTTTGTCAGCAGCACGTTGACTGAGGACTGCTGTGAGACATCAGACACAACCTCATTGTTTCTGAAGTCCAGAGAAAGTCTGCTTTCATCCAGGCCGTCAAAGATGAGCAGCACTTTACAGCCAGCCAGCTGCTCTGCTGTGACCTTCTGTAAGGTTGGATGGAAAACATGGAGCAGCCTGAGAAGACTGTACTGCTCACCTTTGATCAGGTTCAGCTCCCTGAAGGAGAGCGGGATCACCAGACTGACATCTTGGTTCCCCAAACCCTCGGCCCAGTCCAGAGTGAACTTCTGCACTGAGACGGTTTTTCCAACTCCAGCGACTCCGTTGGTCAGGACCGCTCTGATGAGAGTCTGTTGGTCAGGTAAGGCTTTAAAAGATGTCCTGGAACTTGATTGGAGTGTCATGGAGGGGCTTCTTCTTGGAAGCTGTCTCCAGCTGCCTCACCTCATGTTGGGTATTAACCTCTTCACTCAGGCCTTGTGTGATGTAGAGCTCAGTGAAGATCCTGTTGAGGAGGGTTTCACTTTGATCAGTTCCTTCAGTCACACGTTCACATCTCCTCCTCAGACTGAGCCTATGTTCATCTAGAACCTCCTGCAGACCACGTTCTGCGGAGAGAGAAGGAAACGTGAGATTAAAAAAATGTTTTAAATGAACTTATATTATGTACAACACAGCAGGAAGAATCCTGTTGTGTTGTACATAAAAAAAAACATAAATAATAATAAAAAAATATATAAATAAAATCGAATTTTAAAAATAATTTTCGATTATGGAGACTGTAACGAATATTCGAATAATCGAATAATCGCTGGCATCCCTAGAAGGTAGTAATATACCTGGGCGGGCAGCCCAAGTAAAGTCTATCTGTGGGAAACCCTGGACAGATGTTCAGACTTACTTTTTACTGTTCTGGTCTGACTGGCTGTCTGCAGTCCAGCTCTGGTTCTGGATCTCTTTCCACACTGGGGACAGGAGGGGTCTCCTGATGGAGGGCGCTGCTCCCAGTATGAGGTGATGCACTGTCTGCAGAACCAGTGTCCACAGCTGGTAGAGACTGGATCCTTCAGGACGTCCTGACACAGAGCACAGCTGGACAGCTGCTCCTCCACAGGAACACCACTCTTCCTCTTCCCTCTGAGGAGATCAACACATCCTTTATAGCACATTACGGGGACTGATTTTCACCAATGGAACAACCCAAAGATGACAAATTCTTGTTTGATTTGTTTGTTAAAGTTCTTTATCTGTAGATGATATTTCATCCTGGTAACTGTTCCCAAGTGGTAGATATTTAGTTATTCATATAATTATGAAACCAAACGCCCTTCTGTCTGTAACATCATCGCCTACAGCATGTTCACTGTACCTCACAAGTTTTACTACGGCTAAATTAAACTTGTTTAATAATAACTACATACTGATTCCAATTTGTAAAAGCAGTGAACACTTTGTCAGGTCTGTCCACAACATGGAAAGCAAATCACTTTAAAAATGCTAGTTCCTGAATGGAGATTAGATTGAGTGGAGTTAGACTCAGCTAACGTTGTGGCTGCTCCATTAATAGTCAAACTAACAATCAATAGTTGATACACATAAATGTATAACTTCAATTCAATATGAAGTACTGTAGAGCTCTAGGTGCCGATATTTTCCTTATCTGATTCAAGTATGTCTGTGTTTCTATACTGAGCTCTACTGAGTTTCTATACTGTGGGCTACTGCACTCATGTAATTATTAAAGAAGAGTTTAAAGTGATCAGATGGCATATATATATATATACAGTATGTATCTATATATATATATAGATATATATATATGTTTGTCAGGTCAGTTCACAGCAGAAACAGACTCTTACTCTGTGTCTGAGGGTCCAGGTTCATTACTGAAGTAGATAGGTTTCCGCCATAGACCGGTCACTCTTCAGAGACAGACAGCTGGGGACTGGAGACTCTGCTCTCTGTCTGTGGAAACGACAAATGTTTTACACACATCACTAGTTCTTGTAAAAAGCAGCTTTTGATTTCAGTTTTGATTTTCTTTCCCCTTTAAAGATTTTTGTTCTTACTCTAAACTTTATGTTTTAAAAATGGTGTTTGAGGGTTTCTGTTGTTACAATTATTTTGTGAGAGTGAAACGTTCTAGACGTTCCAAGTTCATTTACTTTAAAGGTGGCGTATGTAATTTTGGAGAAACCAGCTCCAGTGGCTAGAATTTGAAAATACACAGCCGGAACAAATCTGCCCCTTCCTCACAGAGCCCCTCCCCCAACACACACGAACTGTGATCTGCTACTCAGATCAGACCAGACTCCTCTGCAGGTCAGTTCACAGCAGAAACAGATTCTTACCTTGTGGCAGATGCTCCAAGTGTTTTACTCAAATCTGGAGGTTTTCTGGACACTGAAGTTGTGTCCTCCTCCTCATCATCCAAATCTCTCATGGTTTCCATTCTGAGAGACGAAATAGTAACCCTGGAGACAAATACATAAACACACACTTTATAATGCAAGCATTTCAATCAAATCCATCATAATGATACATTTTGGTTTAAATTTGTGCTGTCAAAAAATGGTTGCGAATAATCTGCAAACCTTAACGTGTCAAAACATTTACATCAAATTAATCACATTACCAAGTTTCCCCCAAACTTCCTTCGTAATTCCAGCGGGTATTTGAACATGAATTGCATGGCAGTGGAAGTCAAGGAAAGCGAGGAACTGGAACAAGCTACATGGACATTTAATCAAGTACTGTACTTAAGTACAATTTTGAGGGACCTTTGTCTTTATCTTTATTAGGATCCCCATTAGCACTAGCATGAGCATTGGCTATTCTTCCTGGGGTCCTCACACACACAAAACATACATAAACAAACATACAACAACATTAAAACAAAACAAAACAGCTCATAATTTCATGCAATTTACAGTGAAATGAAGTGAAAACTAAAATGGTCATCCAATTATCGCCATCCTAAGGCCAAACAAAAGTAAATACAAATAAGTGTATATAATAATATATGCATACATAGCCACAGCCACAGTTCAAATTTACTTTGTAATACTTAAATATTTTTTAGCAACCTTTTGAAATGTACTTGAGAATGTTCCTGAAAGATGTGGACCGGTAAAGAGTTCCAGCTGATCACGGCTCTGTTCATGACTCACTATGACTCGCGCATGCATGCACGTGCACGGTTGTGGCATGACCACCAAAACAGAAAGATATGGACACAAGATGTGTGCAAATGTATTTAGTTTCCTATCCATTTGAACATGATTTATCATTTAAGTGGGGGGGGTCCTCACCTCCTCTAGGGGGGTCCGGGGGCATGCTCCGGGAAGACTTTTTTAAATCTTGAAGTTGAAAGCATCAATCTGGTGCACTTTGAGAGCTACATTAGGAGATCTATGGATACATCTCTCAACACCCAAATGAAACGGAACTGTAAGCAGATTTTCTTTATGGATATTTTACAAATCACTCCTCTTTCAAATTGTATTGTTGTTTATTAATAACAACTTTTTTTACTGTCACATAGTATTTTATACCTGTTTTTCATCTATCCTCTTATTTTTTAATAACTATAATGATCATATAAAGGTGTGCCTTTACCTCACTGAGCTGAGGTTATCAGAGCCGCTCAGTCTTTCAGGAGAGAGCTCTCTAAAGCTCTCTCCCCCCGCGGCCGCTTACACAGTAAATTCCAATGTTAATAAAAGCACACAGAAGCTGTGTACGTTTTTTGGGAGTTTGATTTATTTTAAATTAACACGAATACAAAATGAAAACCTATAATTGCACACTAAAACCATTATTTTAAAAAAAATAACAATTTCACATAAACCTCTGGTTTTTACTGGGGGGGTGTGTGCCATAGTTTATTGGCGCTGTACGCAATATAGGCGTAGTTCTGTTAATGTCAGATAATAAGATGTACTTTGTTGATCCAAAATCGGGAAACTGTGTTGTTTTTTTTTTATTTCTAACTTTTTTTTTCTCCCCAATTTTCGGCGCCCCGGATTGGTTGATGCGCCCTTGGCATTCGCCTATACTGCCTATGCCAAGGGCCGGCCCTGGCCGGAGTACTGACTGGAAGTATTGCTGATATTATGTCTACCATATCCTCTTAAAATACTCTGTCCAACAATATCAGTCTCAGGGAGAGACGGGAGTCGGAGGCGGGGTATCAAAGGTACAAGCTAGACTTGTATTTAGCATCTGAACACACATGTAAACAACTTCATGCCCGGAAAGCGAAAACCGGCGGAAACAGGAAGTCCGGTTCGCTAAAATTTCCGTGCGGAACAATACCCCAACCCATAAATCCGTGGGTGAATAATGTCAATCACCACACAAGCCCGCTCAGAATTCACACAGTCAAAATCCTCGTGCCTGGGAGGAAGTACCACCCGACCCCGGCGCGTACGGACCACAGTGGCCGAGGAGGGCGGGGTAGTAGGCGAGGGCAGGGGCAGGGGCGCCAACGAGGGCGAGGGCATCCCCACAGGGGGCGGGCCATGGGAGGGCGGCCCCGGCGTGGGGGCAGAGCCAACTCCAACGGCCTGGAAACGTCCACGTGAGCAGACTTAATCCGATCAACGGACACAGTCTCAGGCCTGCCACCAACGTTCACCACCAGGTGTTGTCCCGTACGTATGACCCTGAACGGACCGTCGTAAGGGGGCCGCAGGGGACCGCGGTGGACGTCGTGGCAAATAAAAACGAAATCCGCCGACCGTAATCCGGGGGACACCCGGAAAGCTGGGTTGCTGTGCTGCGACGTGGGGACGGGCGTGAATGTCCCGGCGGTCTCCAGCAGGGAGGAGCGCTGCCCTGCCGCAGACCAGGGCACAGTGGCGGTGGGAATAAACTCCCCGGGGACCCGTAGCGTCTGACCATAGACGAGCTCCGCCGACGAGGACTGCAGGTCTTCTTTGGGGGCACACCTGAGGCCGAGCATAACCCACGGGAGCTTATCCAACCAGTTGCCGTCTGTCATGGACCGGTGAAACAGCTCACACAATCCGTTAGCCTGGGGGTGATATGCGGTGGTGCGGTGCAGCTTGACCCCCAAACCCACAGCAACAGCGTTCCACAGCTCCGAGGTGAACTGAGAACCGCGGTCAGAGGAGAGGTCAGACGGGGTCCCGAAGCGCGCCACCCACGTGCCGATGAAAGCTTGGGCGACGTCGGAAGCTGACTTTGAGGTGAGGGGAACAGCCTCGGGCCAGCGGGTGGTCCTGTCCACCATCGTAAACAGGTAGGTGAAACCGTGAGAGGGGGGAAGCGGACCTACGAGGTCGACATTGACATGGTCAAACCTCCTCTCAGGAACTGCAAAAAGTTCAAAAGGGGCCCTAGTATGGCGGTGGACTTTGGCCCGTTGACAGGCCACGCATGAGTCGACCCAGGACCTCACGTCCTTCTTAAGCCCCTGCCACACGAACTTCTGCAACAACAACTTCACGGACGGCTTCCTACCGGGGTGGGAAAGATTGTGAACCGCCCACAAAAACGGGTTGGCGCCAGTCCGCAGGGACCAGCGGTCGAGGCTGGCCGTGGAGACGTCACACCACAGCTTCGCGCCAGAGTCACCGACCGTGACCTCCTCCAGGCGTAATCCCGTGACAGAGGCCTTGAGGGTCTGGACCCCGTGGTCAGAGGCCTGGTCAGCGCCCATGCGGAGGTAATCGAGGCTTTCGATGACCCCTCTGGAGAGGCAGTCCGCGACCACGTTAGCCTTGCCAGCGATGTGTCGTATGTCCGTGGTGTACTCGGAGATGTACGAAAGCTGGCGTTGCTGTCGGGCGGACCACGGCTCGGCCACCTTGGACATGCAGAAGGTAAGTGGCTTGTGATCCACGAACTCCCGGACTTCCAGCAGGAAACGGAAGTGGCGAACCGCCAAATAGAGGCCAAGGAGTTCTCTGTCGAAAGCGCTGTACTTGCGCTCCCTGGGAGTCAACAGGCGGCTGAAAAAGGCGAGCAGTTGCCAGGCGCCGTCGACCCATTGTTCATGCACCGCGCCCACCGCGTAGTCAGACGCGTCGGTGGTGATAACGATGGGGGCCCTGTGTGACGGGTGAGCCAACATGGCGGCTTTGCTCAGGGCGGCTTTGGTGGCGTTGAAAGCGACCTCCCTTTCAGCCATCCAGTCTATGGCCTGGCCGGGGGACTTGTCCTTGAGGGCCTCG
>NW_022990593.1:0-40662 GCF_902827175.1 Gymnodraco acuticeps | reverse complement strand
GTGTGTGTGTGTGTTTGTGGTGTGTTTTGTGTGTGTGTTGTGTCTGTGTTCTGTGGGCTTGTGTAGTGTGTGTGTGTGTGTGGGTCTGTGTGTGTGTGTGTGTGTCTGGTGTGTAGTAGTGTGTTTGATTGTGTGTGTTTGGTGTCCTCTGTGTTCTGTGTGTGTGGTTTGTGTGGTAGTGTGTTTTGTGGTGGTGGTATGTGTCTGTGTCTGTGTGCTAAGCTTGTGTCTGTGTGTGGTGTGTGTGTGTGTGTCCTGTGTGTGTGTGTGGGTGGTGTGTGGTGTTGGTGTTGTGTCTGTGTCTGTGTCGTGTTGTGTGTGCTTGTTTTTTGTGTTGTGTCTGTGTCTGTGTGTGTGTGTGTCTGTGTGTGTGTGTGTCTGTGTCTGTGTGTGTGTGTTTTCTGCACATTAATGAAGCATGTCATGAGTTCGCTGAGTCAACACCGAGTGTTTGCAGCCTCTGAGTCATGACGGTAAAATTAAAATGTAATTGATATTTCAGAGTGAAACACTGAAGTAGAAGTATTACTTATTCAGAAAAGTCTTTATAAAGTGCTTTAAGTACAAGTTTTTTTTAAATAACATATAGTTAAAATACTTCGAGTAAAAGCAGAGGGGGAGAAGTATTCAGATCTTGTACTTGAGTAAAAGTAGAAGTACTCAGATCTTGTACTTGAGTAAAAGTAGAAGTATTCAGATCTTGTACTTGAGTAAAAGTAGAAGTACTCAGGTCTTGTACTTGAGTAAAAGTAGAAGTATTCAGATCTTGTTCTTGTACTTGAGTAAAAGTAGAAGTACTCAGATATTGTACTTGAGTAAAAGTAGAAGTACTCAGATCTTGTACTTGAGTAAAAGTAGAAGTACTCAGATCTGGTTCTTGAGTAAAAGTAGAAGTACTCAGATCTTGTACTTGAGTAAAAGTAGAAGTACTCAGATCTTGTACTTGAGTAAAAGTATAAGTACTCAGATCTGGTTCTTGAGTAAAAGTAGAAGTACTCAGATCTTGTACTTGAGTAGAAGTACTCAGATCTTGTACTTGAGTAAAGTAGAAGTACTCAGATATTGTACTTGAGTAAAAGTAGAAGTACTCAGATCTGGTTATTCAGTAAAAGTAGAAGTACTCAGATCTTGTACTTCAGTAAAAGTAGAAGTACTCAGATATTGTTCTTGAGTAAAAGTAGAAGTACTCAGATCTTGTACTTGAGTAAAAGTAGAAGTACTCAGATATTGTACTTGAGTAAAAGTAGAAGTACTCAGATCTTGTACTTGAGTAAATGTAGAAATACTCAGATCTGGTTCTTGAGTAAAAGTAGAAGTTCTCAGATCTTGTACTTCAGTAAAAGTAGAAGTACTCAGATCTTGTTCTTGAGTAAAAGTAGAAGTATTCAGATCTTGTACTTGAGTAAAAGTAGAAGTACTCAGATCTTGTACTTCAGTAAAAGTAGAAGTACTCAGATCTTGTACTTGAGTAAAAGTAGAAGTACTCAGATCTTGTACTTCAGTAAAAGTAGAAGTACTCAGGTCTTCTACTTGAGTAAAAGTAGAAGTACCAGAGTGTAGGAATACTCTGTTTCAGTAAAAGTCCTGCATTTAAAATGTTCCTCAAGTAAAAGTACTTAGTTACTTTACATCACTGAGTAAAAGCACTTTCTACGCAGTAAAATGTATATAAAGTACTTCAAGTATAAGTCAAATGTAGTTAATATACGTGTAGTAACATGTTTTATTGGGCATTCTTTATGTGGAATTTAAAAAAGGAAAATGTGCTTAAAGTAAAAGTACACGTTGCAGAAACCTAAAATGAATAAAAACAGATTTAAAGTATATAACACATCACGTGAGAGGATCTGGAACACTGTTGATCTTTAGCATGAACAATTATAATTATGAATAAAGTTGTTAATTAATTTCCATATTGACTAAAGCTGTAACATTTCAAACAAACATCTTGTTTTCTGTACATCAGTAAAGCTGTCAGATAATAATAGAAGGGGAATAAAAAGCTAAATATCTTTGTCTTAGATTTAGTGGAGTAACCAGAACATAGAAATACTCGAGCCCTAAAGTTCCTTTGAAATCTGATTGTTTTCAGGATGTTGAAATGTCACGTGACTGCGTCATGACGTAAATCACAGGTTCACTCACCTGCAGTGTTACGTTATGTCTATGCACCAGGATGGCCGAGTGGTTAAGGCGTTGGACTTAAGATCCAATGGACATCAGTCCTCGTGGGTTCGAACCCCACTCCTGGTAGCCGGATATTTTAAATAAAGTTCAAAATCACGAAAAACAAAATATGATTCTGTTGAAAAACGGAGATGACTCCTCAAACCTGTTTCACTGCAAAGAAGCCACGGTGCTGCCGTCAGGGTTGTGTTCACAGGGCCGTTTCAGATCCCCATCGGATCAGAGCACAGATGGAAAACACGGTCAGAGAGGAAATACATTATTGTCTGTTTTTTACAGAAACGTGAAGAACTGCTTTCAAGTTAACAATCTGCTGTTAAAAGGGAACACTTAAACACCTCCAGACACATATATTTATATATATACAGTCTCTGCTCCAGACACATATATTTATATATACAGTCTCTGCTCCAGACACATATATTTATATATACAGTCTTTGCTCCAGACACATATATTTATATATACAGTCTCTGCTCCAGACACATATATTTATATATACAGTCTCTGCTCCAGACACATATATTTATATATACAGTCTCTGCTCCAGACACATATATTTATATATACAGTCTATGCCTCCAGACACATATATTTATATATACAGTCTCTGCTCCAGACACATATATTTATATATACAGTCTCTGCTCCAGACACATATATTTATATATACAGTCTCTGCTCCAGACACATATATTTATATATACAGTCTCTGCTCCAGACACATATATTTATATATACAGTCTTTGCTCCAGACACATATATTTATATATACAGTCTTTGCTCCAGACACATATATTTATATATACAGTCTCTTGCTCCAGACACATATATTTATATATACAGTCTCTGCTCCAGACACATATATTATATATACAGTCTCTGCTCCAGACACATATATTTATATATACAGTCTCTGCTCCAGACACATATATTTATATATACAGTCTATGCTCCAGACACATATATTTATATATACAGTCTCTGCTCCAGACACATATATGTATATATACAGTCTCTGCTCCAGACACATATATTTATATATACAGTCTTTGCTCCAGACACATATATTTATATATACAGTCTTTGCTCCAGACACATATATTTATATATACAGTCTCTGCTCCAGACACATATATTTATATATACAGTCTATGCTCCAGACACATATATTTATATATACAGTCTCTGCTCCAGACACATATATTTATATATACAGTCTCTGCTCCAGACACATATATTTATATATACAGTCTTTGCTCCAGACACATATATTTATATATACAGTCTTTGCTCCAGACACATATATTTATATATACAGTCTCTGCTCCAGACACATATATTTATATATACAGTCTCTGCTCCAGACACATATATTTATATATACAGTCTCTGCTCCAGACACATATATTTATATATACAGTCTTTGCTCCAGACACATATATTTATATATACAGTCTCTGCTCCAGACACATTAAACACACATTAAACCATCAGGTTGTGTCGGGTTATGCATCACCATCCTGCACAGGCTATAATAATATGTTTTCATTTGATTTGTAATCATGTTTTGGGTCATTCCAGAATTGGAGGACACATTTTTGAAAAATGAACCTTTTATTTTATTTTATTTTGTTATGTATTCAGGAAAAACAGATAACAAACCATCAAACAAAGTGATTTGCCCAGCTAGGCATCACATTAATATTTTCCAATGAAGAGTTACCCCTGCTACTCTAATTACAGTAACAGGGTTAAATCAATGCTACTGTGAGCTTTAACCTCAGGAAGTATTGCTAGATGTAGCATGTAATGCTACTTTCAAGGCAAGGACACACTTGGATATCTAACGCAAGAAAGATAACTTTGAAATGATGCTTTATTCTGATAATATCAGTAACAGGGCTGAGTGGTCAGAGTGCCACACTCTTTTAAGACTGACAAGATTGTAAAAATATGAAAAATGAAAGTTAGTTGTGGTCTGCCCATGGCACTAGCACATGGCTTGCCGATGTCACTTCCTGTGTCATCTGACTTAGGCTGCTTATCAGGTCGACTATTTTCATTTCCTCGCTCCTCGGTCCTCGGTCTCACCGGAAGTTGATTTGCCTGCGCCATCTTGAGTACCGTCCCATGGCTCTTATTTCTGCCGGAGGACCTAGGACTGAGGACCGAGGATCGAGGAGCGATAATGGAGGAGCGATAACCGAGGAACCACCAGACCATCCTCCGGTGAGATCTTACTGTGTATCGCTCACTGATTGGACGAGGCAGCGCATGCACTGATCTGATGCTTCTTGACTTGAGAGCAGTTTCCCAGCAGAGTGAAGAAAACACATGAACCTCACGGGACTCACTCCTCAGTTTATACCGTGTTTTGTTTCAATTCATGTTTCATTTAGTTACAAATATGTGAAATATCTGAACAACAAAGTGGTCACAAATCATTTTATTCATTTGTTGGAAACATTTTCATAATCGCTTTTTTCGTTTTACATTTTCATTTATTGTCATTTCCATTCAGTCATTAAGTGATATTAAAATGTTAATTTACTACATATCCACACAAACAAACAAACAAAGTGTGCAATGAATGTTAATCTAACTGGGTTTTGATATATAACATATCTCTCTTTCTTCTCTCCATTATTTTATTTCTATTGTGCACTCTAATCAATATTAATCTAACTATTGTTCGTTTATACATTTTAAGAATGGCGTTTATCTTTTTTGAGAATTAGATCTTATTTTATTTCATGTATTTGGGACAGACAGATGATATAAATGTGTGTGTCAGTACATGTGTGCTAACAGAGGCGGGTGTGTGTGGAAACAACGGGGCCAGAGCTGCTGTCAGACGATCAGCTGTGCAGCGTCATCACAAACGGACGTCGCTTCACGTGACGCTCAGGAGGAAAGGACGTCCCATTGCTCTTAGAACTCATTTCCCTGCTTCTCGTGGTTTCCTTGCGTCCCTCCATGCTTCCCTGGTGGGAGGGACTAAACGCAGGGAAACGACGCAAGTGAGGGAAGCAAGGATTTCATTTAATCGACCTGAGAAGCAGCCTTACAGTTTGTTCACTTCCTGTGTGTCATCTGACTTACAGTTTGTTCACTTCCTGTGCCAATCTAAAAAGGTTTGGGTAACAGGGTTGAACGCATGTTGAGGGACACACCTTCTGTGCAACATTACTGTTATCTAAAATATGTTTATGATTTAACAAATTGATTGTACCATTACAAGAGACATTTATCAATAGAATAATACCAACAAAAGTAAATAAAATCCCTTTTTAAATGTTATATTTGACGCAAGTTGGTCACCAAGAAGCGGGGACAAGAGAACAATGCAATTTTAGGGGATGTTCGAGAGCTATTTGATCATTTAAATAATATTTTGAAACCACTTTTTTTACAACTTTATATACATTTTGTCTCAAGACAAGTATGTTTAACACAACAAGTGCATGTTTTAGCTTTTTGGGCATGGATTATTATATTGTTTATATGGGGGACATAAAATGTCCTCCAATTCTGGAATGACCCTTTTAGGGTTAGTTACTCCCCGCTTTGTCACACACACACACACACACACACACACACACACACACACACACACACACACACACACACACACACACACACACACACACACACACACACACACACACACACACACACACACACACACACACACACACACACACACACACACACACACACACACACACACACACACACACACACACACACACACACACACACACACACACACACACACACACACAGAAAGCCAGAAGGAAACATGTGACTGAAGCTACAGCTCCCTGCAGCAGTAGCAACGAGTGGGCAGGGGCGGATCTACGAGGGGGCATTGCTTTAAAATACATTTAGTAGTTTCCTTTCATTTAAAATGGTTGAGGTACAGTAAGCTTGGGGGACTCAAAGGGCACCCGATTGTTTGTCTGAACACCTTGTTTCTCTTGTGCATTAAGAACACTTGTGTTAGGGCATGAATTAACAATAAATAGGTTATATACAGTATAACATAACACGTACTGCCCGCCATCCCATGCCACCCTGGCATGACCTCTTGCCCCCCTCTTGCCCCCTTCTTGCCCCCCCATGTAAAATGTTCTAGAACCGCCACTGCGAGTGGGTTATATGCAGCATCTCCATATAGCGAAGTTAAATCAATTTGAGATCACGATCTGTCCAGAGTGTAACCCTAACTCGAGCCAAATGAAAAGCCTCTCTTGTGTGAGGATGGACTCAGAAACCAGTGAATGTTTGTTGTGATGTTATATGATATGGCGCCACCTGGTGGCGAACAGGTGAAACGGCATGGTTTCTATTTACACCCAGAACAACATATTGAGATGTTTATTATACCCTTTTAAAGGAGAACATGTTAATATTTGTCACGCATCTATTTGACCTATTCATGAATTTAATAAACGTGTGAAAGAATAATATAATCTAACAAGATGTGGCTCTCTTGATGAATGCAGTGGAAGTCGATGTGAACCTGGGTGGTTTCTTTCTGTACTGTGAGCTTTTTTAGGGTTTAAGTACATTTATTCAAGTACTGTACTTAATACACTTTAGAGGTACTTGTACTTGAGTATTTCCATGTTATGCTACTTTGTACTTCTACTCCACTACAGTTCAGAGGTGAGTGGTGTACTTTTACTCAAGTACAATATTTGAGTACTTCTACTTTTACTCAAGTACAAGACCTGAGTACTTCTACTTTGACTCAAGAACAAGATCTGAGTACTTCTACTTTTACTCAAGTACAAGATCTGAGTACTTCTACTTTTACTCAAGAACAAGATCTGAGTACTTCTACTTTTACTCAAGTACAAGAACAAGATCTGAGTACTTCTACTTTTACTCAAGAACAAGATCTGAGTACTTCTACTTTTACTCAAGAACAAGATCTGAGTACTTCTACTTTTACTCAAGTACAAGATCTGAGTACTTCTACTTTTACTCAAGAACAAGATCTGAGTACTTCTACTTTTACTCAAGAACAAGATCTGAGTACATCTACTTTTACTCAAGAACAAGATCTGAGTACTTCTACTTTTACTCAAGAACAAGAACAAGATCTGAGTACTTCTACTTTTACTCAAGTACAAGAACATGATCTGAGTACTTCTACTTTTACTCAAGAACAAGATCTGAGTACTTCTACTTTTACTCAAGAACAAGATCTGAGTACTTCTACTTTTACTCAAGTACAAGATCTGAGTACTTCTACTTTTACTCAAGAACAAGATCTGAGTACTTCTACTTTTACTCAAGTACAAGAACAAGATCTGAGTACTTCTACTTTTACTCAAGAACAAGATCTGAGTACTTCTACTTTTACTCAAGTACAAGAACAAGATCTGAGTACTTCTACTTTTACTCAAGAACAAGAACAAGATCTGAGTACTTCTACTTTTACTCAAGAACAAGAACAAGATCTGAGTACTTCTACTTTTACTCAAGAACAAGAACAAGATCTGAGTACTTCTACTTTTACTCAAGAACAAGAACAAGATCTGAGTACTTCTCCCACCAGCAAGTATTATTGTTCACAAAGTGGGTCCCTATATGCTCACGGCTGCATTTCCCCCTTTAGATATACCATCTCAGGACCGGGGTCTAATCTCCAGAGACTTAACATTTATCATATGACATGTTAATAAATGTTCTTTAAACAAATGAAGTCTCTCCTGATTGAACTCTTGTGATCAAACTATATTTTAGAATATAAATGATTAATTATTATCAAATTTAACGACAACCAGAATGGTAAATGGTAAATGGACTGTACTTATATAGCGCTTTATCCAGTCTTTACAACCCCTCAAAGCGCTTTACATACTACATGTCATTCAGCCATTCACACAGAGCAGTACCACTTGCTCTAGGACCTAACATTCACACAGAGCAGTACCACTTGCTCTAGGACCTAACATTCACACAGAGCAGTACCACTTGCTCTAGGACCTAACATTCACACACATTCACACAGAGCAGTACCACTTGCTCTAGGACCTAACATTCACACAGAGCAGTACCACTTGCTCTAGGACCTAACATTCACACAGAGCAGTACCACTTGCTCTAGGACCTAACATTCACACAGAGCAGTACCACTTGCTCTAGGACCTAACATTCACACAGAGCAGTACCACTTGCTCTAGGACCTAACATTCACACAGAGGAGTACCACTTGCTCTAGGACCTAACATTCACACAGAGCAGTACCACTTGCTCTAGGACCTAACATTCACACAGAGCAGTACCACTTGCTCTAGGACCTAACATTCACACACATTCACACAGAGCAGTACCACTTGCTCTAGGACCTAACATTCACACAGAGCAGTACCACTTGCTCTAGGACCTAACATTCACACACATTCACACAGAGCAGTACCACTTGCTCTAGGACCTAACATTCACACAGAGCAGTACCACTTGCTCTAGGACCTAACATTCACACAGAGCAGTACCACTTGCTCTAGGACCTAACATTCACACAGAGCAGTACCACTTGCTCTAGGACCTAACATTCACACAGAGCAGTACCACTTGCTCTAGGACCTAACATTCACACAGAGCAGTACCACTTGCTCTAGGACCTAACATTCACACACATTCACACAGAGCAGTACCACTTGCTCTAGGACCTAACATTCACACAGAGCAGTACCACTTGCTCTAGGACCTAACATTCACACACCGTTGGCCATCGGGAGCAACTCAGGGTTAAGTATCTCGCCCAAGGATACATCGACATGTTGGCTGCACGGGCTGGGATCGAACCCACAACCTTCTGGTTGAAAGACGACCGCACTCCCTCGCAGCCACAGAATCTCCATCAGTCAGTAAAATAACAATCCTTGTTACTTAAAATAATAATTTATAAATACGTAACGTTCAGGACTTTAAGGCACTTTGTTGAGAAACTCCTGAAATAAGAAGGAACAACAAAATCAATCAAGGTTTAAAAACTGAGTCTTTATTAAATTACAAATATCTGCTTCACACAAAGTCTGCATTATTAAAAAACCAGAGGTGCTGCTGGTCCTCTGCTGGTCCTCTGAGGATCCAACAGGGCTCCAGAGGTGCTGCTGGTCCTCTGCTGGTCCTCTGAGGATCCAACAGGGCTCCAGAGGTGCTGCTGGTCCTCAGAGGATCCAACAGGGCTCCAGAGGAAAACGTGATTTAAAAAATATTTAGAGTTAATATGAAAATGTGCTTCACGGTGCCTGAGAGAGAGAGAGAGAGAGAGCGAGAGAGAGAGAGAGAGAGAGAGAGAGAGCGAGAGAGAGAGAGAGAGCGAGAGCGAGAGAGAGCGAGTCTGGAGGTGATACAGGTTACGAGAGAGAGAGAGAGAGAAAGAAAACGTGTAAACTGAAACCAAACACATGCAGAAACTGGAGGGACAGAAACGTCCTGCTACGTCACAAATATAAAGTCTTACGGTCCACGCCTTCATGTGCAAACACGTCATTCAGATCCAAAACACACACACAGAAAGTACCGGTACAAAACAAACAAAACGTCAAACTTAAAAAAAATATAAAAACAAAAATCACACTTTTTTTTTCTTTACAGTCAGTTTCTGTAAAACATTAGATTTTCTCACGTTCAGGTGTTTCATGATATCTATATTATATATTTAACATATCACCCCCTGCTCTAATACTGCTCTCACACCTGTCTCTAAGATAAGATGGACTTCTATTAACCCCTCGTGGGGAAACGGTTTCTCTGCATTCGACCCATCCTGTGTTCGGAGCAGTGTGGGGAACGGTGCCTTGCTCAGGGACACCTCGGTAGCACTTGAACTGGTGACTTTCCAGTTGCCAAGCCAAGTCCCTATCGACTTCGCCACCGCCGCCCCCACACCTGTATCTGCTGCGACCCTGAGACAGCAGCAGCAACAAGCTAAATACAGAGTGTGTGAACTACTGTGTGTGTGTGTGTGTCCCTGTCCTGCAGGGTTAATGAGGTCCGGCACTCACTGACATTCATGGCTGTAGAGAACGACCCAAGGCTAGTGTTAGCTTAGCATGATCACAGAGTTTAGGGAACATTATTTAAAAAAAATGCTGCTTTAATTATTAATTTTATTCCAGGTGTTGGCGAGTATGAGAAGACCCAGAATAATCACTGAAAGCAGACGTTTGAATTATTATCATTATTTTAGATTTGCGGTTGATAAGGAAGAGGATTAGAGCCACACAAATAATCTGATCAAAAGTGTGAATTCTGAGCAAAAAAGTATTCCGACTTTTTTTCTGAAAACGTAAAATAAAATCACTTTTGGTCAGATTTGTATAATTGTTTTTACACGTGGCCCAAATCCTCTTCTGGAGGACAGCCAACAGTCAAGAGGCCTTTATTTTAAGCTTGATGCGGACTGTTGAGATGTTCATAGTTTTGTGTACAAATTGTCAGAACATATTTAAAATGTGCATCCCAGAGTCTCAGAGTCCGAGGGGAAGTCAGATCTCCAGATTAGGGATCAGTATAATTATTCTAACTTGTAGAAATGTGACTGACAGGAGATCAGGAGGCGGTTCCTCTGAGAGCTCGCTGACTCTTTGATATAAAAATAAAAAAGGTTGTTACTAACACAACGTCTTCAGTCGCCCCCTCAGAAAGGAGGCGGTGAATCTGAGAGTCTGTAGTCACTGGAGGAAACAACGTCTTCAGTGAATGTGCGTCACAGAGTCTGTAAACAAGGGAGAAACGTCGTGGTCTTCACGCCACAGGTTTGAGGACGGATCTGAGGCACCGGCCCTCCTTGGTGAGCTCTCTGGTGAAGCACATGCAGGGCAGCGGCACGGCCTCTTCTCGTCTGGTGATCTGGTTGAACTTGCACTTCTTCAGGTGGTCGGCCATGCTGGCGATGTTGGCGAACTTCCACTCGTTCACCGTGCCGAACGCCGTGCTGAAGCGCCACACCTGGACACCAACGAAGAAGAGAGGGGGTTAATATCAGGGCGGGGGTTACTCAAAGAAAAAACAGTAAAAAAAAAATGTGTGTTTTTAAAAAGGAAAGTTAGATCCAAAACGTATTTCATAAACGACTTTGCAAAACCAGAGATTTAGGGGAAAATTCTTTTTAGAAATGTACGATTAGGGGTTAGAGACCATTTTGCCTCAATTTGGTCAAATTTCTCGCTGTGTTTTTTCTAAAATTGACTTCAACATTAGCCGCTTTCACACCAAATACTTTGCCGTACTTAGTACCCCGGCACTAAGTACCCCAGGGCAGCGTTTCCGGCAGGGGGGCGTCTTGCCGTCATTAGACGCCTTTATTCAGCTCAGGACGCCCTGAACTCGAGCCGAGGGCGTCCAAAAATATTAATAATTCGAGAGAAGATCGAGAGTTTTGAAATGAGGAGAAGGAAAAAGGAAAAGGACATCCCTCTGTTGGAGGGGCAAAGGAGTCTGGTGGGATTCTTTTCGGAGTATTGAGGATCGTTTCCCCGACATCGAAGGTGCCTGCTACAGGACAACACGGAACGTGCACGATTTGGACGCGATGAGCGGTGCTAGTGGAGCATGCGCATGAGCTGCGAGCACCAGAGCCTCGCAGCGGCGAAACTGAGGCTCCGTGGTAAACTGTGGATGAAGAGCTGTTTGGGAGCCGAAACAGCCGGCGCTTTAAGAGAGCCGAGCCAAATGATCCGGCTCACTAACGTAAAAAGACTGTTGCCTCATCCCAATACCCCTCCTCCTTTCCCTCACTCGCCTCCCTTCCTTGCATCTTAGCTCCGCCTCCGTAAGATGCGAGCGAGAGACACGAGGAGGTGACGCGAGGACAGAGGAGTCCTCAGGTATTAATTGGGATGTCCTCGTTCACAGACGTCACTTTTAAACGACGTCTGTTAATGATGCCATGTGCACAGCTGCACCCCCTCTCATCGGGCTGAACTGAAGAACCCTTAGAACCGGCCCATTGGTTGTTAAACATTTATTTAAATGAATCTTTCTCTTGTTAGTCAAGGAATTCAATGTGTGATGGTTGGTCCTGCTTTTGTGTTCCGTGTTGGTGTAACATGTAGCCTACATTTAAATAAAAATATAATGATAATGTGAAAGCCTTTTAGAAATGAATTGCACATAATCATTCCCACGGAGCTGTGAGCACTGAGACATTTATGTGACGCTTTTCCACTCATCTTCCAGTTGTGGGTTTTCCTCTGTTGAAATGGACCAGCTGTGAAGGAGGGGGCGGGGCTTTTATACACGAGTAGTGAAAACACTTCTGCGTAGTCTGCTCTCGTGTATCCTCCCGCACCCCTCCTCCCGCACCCCTCCTCGACTCCTCCGTGTGCATTTCAGCTATTGGGACGTCCTTCAAAATGGCGTGTCTTGATCGATTTCCGGGTCAAGTCCCGGAGGAGGGGAAGAGAGGAGTCGAGGAGGGGTATTGGGATGAGGCTAGTATCTATAAGGGACGGCTCAAGTCAAAACAACCCCTCCCCGCTCTCGGGGTGGACGCCCTCTCAGCCCTGGTCTGGCGGAAACACTGCCCCAGGGCACTAAGTAGTCACAAGACATGCTAAACTGGTGTTTTTCCACCAAATAAATGTTTAAAAAAATCCCATTTGATCGATTTATAGTTGGCAGCTTAAATATTTTCAAAATTGCAAATTCAGAAACGGATGATTTTATAATTTCCTAATCCAACAAATTATCATTTTGATTCGGGAGTAAAATGCAGATTCTTTCCAGGATTAGTTGTGTTTTTTTAAAGTGTTTTAAAATAGTACAAAAAAATGTTAACCTGTTCAGCCCCGAGCCTGTTTTTCAGGCATCAGGCTCGAAAATGACATTCCCAGAACAAATGACCATATCTTCTAAAAAGGTTAAATTAATACTCTTTGTTCTCAAAGCAATGAGAAACCTGTGAGTTGGATGTAGAAAAGTCAGAATCAATATAGAATTTTTGTATTTTAAAGTAAATTCAGATTGAACATAGTGAAAAAATGTAAATGATAGTGTCCGTCCAAAATAAAAACATTACTTATAGTGACAACCATTGAATCTGGAATCTCAGCTTTTTGCGGATCCGATGAAGTATAAAAGATCGCTACCGTGAGTTATGTGCCAAGTGCGTTAGCACTCTTTCTCTTAATGCTAATTCAGACGCTCGGCGTTAGAGTTGTGTTTTGTTTCGCTAAAAATGGTTCATATCGTCAGTGAGCTGAGTTTTGGCGCTTTTCCACTGCAGGGCCTCGCAGGGCTTCGTACGGTTTGGTTAGGCCTTGGTAGGCCAGGCTCTCTTTATGCTGCGTTTCCATTACAGTTTAGTAGCTGGGGCAGTAACTGTAGCTGGGGCAGTAACTATAGTAACGCAGTAGGGATGTAACGATATATCGAATATCGCGATAAACGTCTCAATACCGTCGTGAGACTGACAAAATCTACCGCGATCTTTTAATGTAAAAAAAAAAAATTAAATACATTTTTTTTTTAAACCTTAATTCAACCAGATGGTCCCATTGAGATCATCGATCACAGTTTGACCCACTGCTGTCACCCATGGTCAAAGCATATCTCTCTGTCCCAGCAACATCAGTACCAAGCGAGAGAGTTGTTTCCACAGCAGGGGATTTTGCAAACGCCCAAACATCCCAGCTTCTACCTGGAAATGTGGACATGCTCATATTCCTGAAAGATAACCTTGATGCCGCTGAGAGAGAGAGTTAGAGATGAGTTACTTGAACAACTAAAGTGACACTTGATTTATTCTATTGCAGGGTCTGATTATTATATTGTTGACACTTTAAAATATTACTATCTACTAAAATGC
Source organism: Gymnodraco acuticeps (assembly GCF_902827175.1). Lineage (NCBI taxonomy): Eukaryota > Metazoa > Chordata > Actinopteri > Perciformes > Bathydraconidae > Gymnodraco > Gymnodraco acuticeps. The sequence continues at coordinate 26,639 of NW_022990593.1, read as the reverse complement.
TGTACAAATCAGATTTATTATTTAATAAAGAAAAAAAATTCAAGTGAAATAACGTACAAAAAAACACTTTTTTTCTCTTTATTTTTCAATATCGCGATAAATATCGTACCGTGGACTTTTTAAATCGCGATATTATCGTATCGTGAGTTGTTGGTATCGTTACATCCCTAGTAAGCAGTAACTATAGTGACGCTGCGTAAGACTGCTGTGACGTCATCTTCAATGAGAACCACAAAAACAACACAGCCGTTAGCTGTTAGCCCTCAGAGCTCACAGCTCCTCATATCTGTTCAGAAACTAGACAGAAGTTAAACAATTACAAACCACAGACTGTCTGTGTCATGGAGAATACAGTCACTGGTTTATTTATGTCTGTAGGCCGTTGTTGTGAGTGTGGACGGTCGGAGCATATACTGCGTTAGCTTAGCCGATCTCCATTCACAAAACACGCATCTTAAAAGGTGTTTCTCTGCCGTCTGTCTGCAGACTTGTCAAAGCATTAATTCATGGTTTTTACTAACCGGTATCAGTATGTTGTTACTTCGGCATCATTTAGAAACGTGTATTACAATTAAATCACGGTCAAATATGTTCATCTTGTTGTAGTTGTAGCCCCCTTGCCAGAGATTCTCTCTGACCAATCAGCAGTCGAGAGTGTTTACGTCACTAGTTTAGCATATTCAGCCCGGTTGTTGGCCCGCTAAGAACCTCGATTTGCCCTGAGACGAAACTACCTCTAGTGGAACATTAAAAAAAAAGCGGGCCGGGTTTGGCACGGCACGCTTAAACCGTGCGGCAGTGGAAAAGCGCCATTTCTTCCCGACGAGTGGGTATGACACATTAATAGGTTGTTAAATGTTAAGAGGCCCTGAGACACAGTTTCGTGAATATTGATGTGTTTTGCCCCCGGGGCGGGAGCATGGGGTTCAACAGGTTAACAGGCGTGTATTTGAGTAACTGGGAACAGAATTGACCCTTTGAGTTGCAGCTCTATAAAGATTGCAAAGCCTTTAAAGATGTTTGAGGAGATATAGGAACCCTGGGAAGTCTTTTTTTAGAGAAATACAATCTTCCTGACCTTGTCTGTGATCTGCCACGATGAGGACCCGTCCGCTCTCCTGATCTTGTTCCACAGCAGCACACCACCATGCCTCTCATCTGCAGCAGACTGCCACACACCTCCCTCATGGTGCGGGACACCCTGGACAGCTGGCACAGACTGAAGGAGTCCAGGAAGGAGGCCACGTGTTGCAGCACCTCGAAGGGAAGGCCGCTCAGCTGATCCCCGTCACACCCTACCCTCCTGCGACACCTCGGGGGGCCTGGTTTCACCCCGAAGGACCCAAGGTGCCGGTCGTGGATGATCCGGAAACCTTGCACCGAGGGGCAGAAGCGACGTTGACTGAACGTGCATCCGTAATACGCCAGAGGACAACGCTGCTCCATCCATCCGTTCAAACCCGCGTGGATATCCCCGTGCACGTTCTTGAAGTGCGAGGAGAATTCGTCCCGTCGAAACAGCTGCCCGCAGACAAAGGTAAACATAGAACGCTGTTTTGTCTGGTATCGAGCCACGCACTCCAGAACCAGGTCCAGACGCAGCGTGTGGAACGGGCTCGGGTTGGAGAGTTGGGGGTTGGCGTGATCACAAGCGGACGCCGAAGACACGTCTCCAACCATTGTGTTGGTGGCGAGGATAGCGGAGGGGAAGGAGAACGTCTGGGTGCCGAAATCAATGTGATATCCGTCCACGAAGCGGCTGTCGGAGATTCCACGACCCCCCGGGGAGTCGCCGAGGCAGAAAAGAAGCGCAGCGGTGATTAAGTCGATGCCGTGAAGCCCCATCGGGTCGTCCGCCACCTCCAAATCCGACGTGTCCACAGACTTGTCCTCCATTTTGGCTCGGAACAAGTAGGGGTCGGATAGAAGTGCCCGGCGGCCGTTAAAAGTGAACATGCTGATCCCCCGGAGAACCTCCACGCTCTGAAGCTTCCTCTCCAGGCAGCGGAACCGTAACTCTGAGGGGAGGTGCTGCAGGAAGCCGTTACGCATCACGTGGTCTGACAGACGGAAGGGCACCGGGGTCGCTGGAGGAGGTCGCTGAACCACGGGAAGAAGGCCTGGAGGTCGTTGAACCACGGGAAGAAGGCCTGGAGGTCGTTGAACCACGGGAAGAAGGCCTGGAGGTCGTTGAACCACGGGAAGAAGGCCTGGAGGTCGTTGAACCACGGGAAGGAAGCCTGGAGGTCGTTGAACCACGGGAAGGAAGCCTGGAGGTCGTTGAACCACGGGAAGGAAGTCTGGACGAAGCACTGGAGCTTGAAGGAAGTTTGGAGGAAGTAAAGGAGCTTGAAGGAAGTCCTGAGAAAGCAGCGCCATGGGAAGAGAGTTCGGAGGAAGTACCGGATACACCAACTGGGAATCCTCGATGGTTTCTTCATCGATGCTCTCCACCTCTTTCTCCTCGTAGAAAAGCTCCACAAAGTCTCTCTCCTCCACCCAATCTTCTGTCCCAACTGCACAGTCCACTCCGCCCACCGCTCCTAGCTCACAATCTGAGTCTGAATCCTCCTCCTTCATGTCCACGTTCTTCCCCCCTTCTGCTGGGTAAACATGGCTCTTCCCTCCGTTCTTCCCTCCGTTCAACCCCCCCACGATCACTTCGATGTCCTTGGAGTTGGTGAGGATGTCCAGAGCGGCGGCTAAACTCCTGCTGGTTTCCAAGGAGGCTCTGAAGCCCCCGTTATACACAGATTCCTCCTCTTTCTCCTCTTCCATCTCCACCACCTCAGGTACGTTTGACGCCCCGTTGGACATTTTCTTGTGGTCCTTGTCCTTGGACACGGTGGTGGTGACCTTCAGAGACTCCAGCAGCATCCTCTGGTCCTGCAGAGCCAGAGCCATGTCCAGCTGCTCCACCTCGTCAAAGTCTTTGCTCAGATTCTCGTAGGACTCCCGGTCTGCGTAGCTAACGGGCCACCTGTTCCACTCCATGGTGCAACAAACGATGCTAGCCGGACACTTCTCCAGATGTTTGGCCATGTGGATGCGGGTGATATTGAAAGGGCATCCGAAGCCTCTGTTGATGCAGGGCAGACGTTCGTAGGCACACAGCAGCCGGTGCTCCTCCAGTTTACAGGAGTGAAACACCGCCCCGCAGACCAGAGGGCAGCCAATCAGATCGCAGCAAACCCCCGGCTCTGGGCGCACCATGCACCGTCTCTTGATGCATTTCATGCAGTGGGAGTGCAGGCTCTCCATGGTTTAACTCTCCGCTCCTCGATCTCCTCGCCCAACGGGATCCGGCGAAGCGTTCAACCCTGAAAACAAAGACATATTAGGGGTCAAACTCAAACACACAGTGGGCCAACATTTAAAAATGGGTACTACTCGAGGGCCGGACTGGTTCAATGTTTATTGCAGAACTTATTGCACATATTAAACCTGGAACTAACAAAGCTTCAATTATTGCCTATAAAATAACATTAAACATTAAATAATCAGGTGCATTCATTTCTTATGGCTCTATCTGCAGCTTTTCCAGTCATTTCTTATGATCACATTTCCCCACAGGCCAACAACAGCTTCAACAAAACTATTCCCCTCACAGAGAAAACCAAACATGCCCTGTTGTCCTGAGAGAGAAAGTGCAGAAGGAAGCATCCATTGAACTCAGTGTGCTGCTCTGTGATGCTAGCTCAGATACTTGGCATCTCATCTCGGGTGCAAGGTCATCAATGTTTGGGCTCAGGCTCTGAGCGGAGGAGACCCTCAGGATGGAGGGAAGGTGTGAGAGCAATATACCGGCGGGCCAGATCTAGTAGGAATTAGAAATTATCCAGCGGGCCCAAATTAAATCCACCAAGGCCCTGATTTGGCCCCCGGGCCTCGAGTTTGACGCATGTGTTATTAGAGCCTTCATCGGATAAAGGAAATCTCAACTATCTCTTCTAACTGTGCGTGGACTAACGGATCATTTCCCTCCACAAAACCCCACTTTAAACCTCTCAGCTGAGACGGCTCATCTTACAGGTGATTTGAAAACCAACTGAATAAATCCTGGACTAGAATATAAAAGAAGAAGGTGTCTTTAATAGGGCTGTCAAACGACTAAACATTTTAATCAGATTAATCTCAGCTTAAAGATGAATTATATCTCCATTCGAACTATGTCCAAAATATGCCATTTCTTTCTGTATATTGTTGGGAATGGAAAGATAAATGAAAGAAGGCGGATATATCCATTTCACATACAGCAGCCTATACGTTTATTATAACATTGTTCTGTGTCAGAATGAAAGACAGCCCACACACCCATCAATCATCAAACCGTGGGGTCTTATTTCATTACGTGTTGATTTCTATCAGCACGTAATGTTGTATCGATGTATCGGGACTTCCTGCAACAACACCACGCCGTTATCGTGATTCTGATTGGCCAGAAGACATTATCAAAGATGTTTTATTGAGAAGATGATCACTACGTGACAAAAGTTTTCAAACCCGTTTCTAGTCTTCGGTATTTCCAGACAAGTGAAATCAATCTGACTAACTGCTGTCTGTGCCGTTTACCCCGCGCGAGTTGGCGGACTTTATTTTGCTTCCTTTAACATCATTGTTCATGGCGGGGCTAAGCCATTTCTTGGTATGGCTGTAGCCCACCCCACTATACCCTGGCGCTGGTGGGATGTATGGGGCGGGCCAGTATGCGTTAAATATTTTTAACGCAGTTAATTAAAAACATTTATTACCGCCGTTAACGCGATAATTTTGACAGCATTAGTCTTTAAATCAGTTTAGGACTTGGCGTCAATCTTCTCTCCCGATAAAGGTCGATGATGAACATCAGGAGACGGCGTGGATTCAATACTTTAAAGTATTTGTAATATTTCCAGCTTTAGCTCATTAACATGCATCCGGGTTCATTTGACATAAACCCGACCTTCAGAGGAGACCTCACAGCACGCTTTCTGGTTGGTGTTGGTACACGCTTGACATCATGATTTACTGCGTCACAATATTTGGAGAATTCATATCATCACAAAAGGATCTCATTGAAATGTAGCTCCTAGAAACCCCCGGCCCGACAGAGATGTGTTCAGAAGTGTCTGCTCCTCATGTCACTCACATCAAATCCTAGAAATCTACTGCAGTCCTTGGAAATTCATTATTTCACAACTCTTTGAAATCCAAATGCAAGCTCTGACAACAACACTGTCGAGAGGTAAATACATTTAGCTGCCGTTACATTATCCCAGGACCTCAAACATCACACACGGCATCTCAGGCCTGGGCTTAAAGGACGGACCTGTGTTCCTCCTCTAAGGGTCCTCCAACAGCTGCACATTCAAGATGTTGTTGTTTTCTTCAGGTCGTTTTTAATGCTGGAGGTATTTGACCAACATACCAAATGACTAAGAGGGGGCAGCAAGTGAATTATTTCGCAACTCTGAAACCAAAAGCAAGCCCTTACAACAACAACAACAACAACAACAACAGTGTTTAGGTGTAAACACATGGAGCGGTCAGTGAGCACAGCATGCAGCCCTCTGACCTGAGAGATCTACTCTGGTTCAGTTCTTCATGAAGCTTTGTTGTTGTTGTTGTTGTCTCTGTAGAGCTGTAATGATCAGCTGATCCCAGATATGTAGACAACACTTTGACCTTTTCAAAACTGACATTATTCACTATTTTCTGAGGTTTTATAGACTATTAATTATGTGCAAAACATCAACTGTATAGCATCTCAAACGACAATATGTTCACACAGCTCTTTAAATGCTGCCACTCCTCTCTGAGCCGTCGATGACGACTTGATGCCTTTTTAAAGCATATGATTACTGGCTTGTTGATGATGATGATGGCTACTTATTATTTGGTGTAACGCTGTGATTTGCTCACTGCGGGACTAATAAAGGGATTCTGATTTACAGTTTTTAATCTGGATTTCAATCTGCTAATTATGAATGAAAAGCGTCTCCTTGATTTGCTGAGATGTTGCTCACTGCCCGTCCTCTTCCTTTAAAGAGAGAGACCACAGCAGAGTATTGTGTAACTGTAGCCCCCCCCCCCCAACATGTCCTCTCTGCTTGTTATGAATCTTTGTGCTGCCGGTAACCTTTCACAACCCCCCCCCCCCCTCTTAGGTTTCACCGGTGCCTCCAGGCCTGAGCCCCACCTCTGGATCTGAGTTTCTCCCTCAGACCCAGAACAACAACAACACCTCGAGGGGAATCACTCTGAATCATTAGCCGGGGCTTTGGTGCTGCAGGTGCATGTGTGGGGGGTTTACAGGATCATGAAGGCAGACACAGAACAATCATTTAAATACCCGCACACAGGAGGGCTATTGTTATGCATCAGCTCCTTCCTCCCCCCTCAGTGAGGAGAGCAACTATCACCTACAAGACACTCTGCTTCATATGAGTGCAACAATATCACTTCTGTTGTTTACTTTGCTCTTCACTGTTGGAGTACAGTTGTATTCTTATGTTTATCATACTGTGTTTTCTAAATGAGAACCTTAGTGCAACAAGGTAAAGAACATGTTGTATTGAAGTTAGAGAGAAAGAAACATGCCTAGCTTCAAACTCTTTATATGTCCAGTTTGGTCAAGTGTTACATTTCCCATCACATGCTTCTTCTGATCAGTTTACATGATTTAATGTGTCGGAATATTTGGACCTTTCCTCACGATATGGTGCATTTAAATATAAGGAATGAGCTTATCAAATAACACCATCTAATCTTTAGCATACTTCAGCAGCAGCTTCATTGTGATGATGTGTATGCTTGTTGTACTGAATGGATAAAGAAAGCCGCATCTAATATTATTAAAGCACATGGAAAGCAACAGCTGGTTCCGTGACGTCAGCACAGCTGTTAGCAAGTTAGCAAACAGCTAACAACACCGGCTTTAACAAAGCTAACCGCTTATAAGATTAGCAGCACTTATATCACCATTATATATTTAATTATAACGAGTTTCCATGATACCGGGGCCCTGAGAAGTGTGACATGTTAAGTCTTAAACACTTTTTAAAGTTTAACAAAAGAACAACAACATGTTCGGACAGTTAGCATTAGCAGCTAAACTGCGTTAGCATCTCAGCTAAACTTCAGAAGTGTAAACTAAGTAAGTACTTAAGTACAATTTTGAGGTACTTGTACTTTACTTGAGTATTACCATGTTATGCTACTGTGTACTTCTACTCCTCTACAGTTCAGAGGTACATGGTGTACTTTTCCTCCACTACATGTATTAATACCTTTAGTTGCTTCACAGATGTGGATGAATGATGTGAAATATAATCAAGTGTTGAATCAGACTTGAGTTCCACCTGGAGTAAATCCTCCAGCTACCCTGCAGTATACAAAGTACTTCAGACTAGCTGCACCTTCACCAGCTTTGAGAACACTTTCATGATCAATCATTATAAAACATATATATATATAATTCTGAAATGGACCAATCTGCACAACGACTACTTTTACTGTCTTTCACTATATTTAGATGAGAATACTTTCCTACTTTCACTTGAGGAACATTTTGAATGCAGGACTTTTACTCTAACAGAGTATTCCTACACTCTGGTACTTCTACTTTTACTCAAGTACAAGATCTGAGTACTTCTACTTTTACTCAAGTACAAGATCTGAGTACTTCTACTTTTACTCAAGTACATCATTTAAGTACTTCTCCCACCTCTAGTAAACTGCATTAGCATCAGAAGCTAAACTCCATTAGCATATTTAGCTGAGTTAGCTCATATCTTCCAGAAACTACTTACCCAAGTGTCGGGGTTCTCCGGATGAACTGAAGCACTACTTGCGTACTTGTGTCAGAGTTGTGGACATCAGATAAGAGCGGTAAAGTGAGAATAAAAGGCCGTAAAAGGAGTTAAATGTTCCCCTGAAGTGATCTGGCTGCAGCTGGTTCTCCGGTTCTTTTGATCTGAGGGGAACGTCTGTTTTGATCCTGGAGAGGCACGTCGTTATTCCACGTCATCACGTAAAGCAACGTTTGTCGTTAAACAAGCCCACTTCTGCGTTAACGTAGCTTTGCGTAATTACGTCATGGATTAGAATGTAAACATTGAGGTGATATTCTGAATTTAAAAAAAATATTTTGTACAGTTCATTTCATGTTTAGGGACATTTCATATTCATTCAAGCATATACATTTTTTTAAAATATTTGTTTCTAAAGAAAAATAAACGAATGAAATGTAAAACATAGTAATAATAATAATTAAAAATGGTTTAATAGTCCAGAGCCCTATAATAGAATGCTATCTATACAGCGCGGGTCCTTCTATAGCGTTTTCATTCTTGGTAAAATGTTCCCAATTTAGTTTAGAGTCAATTTCACGCTCTCGTTATGCCGAAGTGGGCGTGGTTTACTCACATCGTCATGCCACGTCATCACGTAAAGCAGCGTGGTCCCATCAGTTAAGGAGCAGTGCTGCTGCGCTCAGAAATAGACGAGGGGAAAACCCGAGGACTGTTTTACATTTTTATTTATAGGTTTTAATGGATGCAGAATCCTGCCAGGGCAATTCAAATACTATCTTAATGTTCCCTTAATGTTCCCTGGACTCACACAGCGATATAGTAATAATCAACCAGAGGAAATGGGCTTTACAATGAGGGAGAATGGCTGAGAATGAACATAAATACAGGATCTCAAAGTCATAGAAAATTAAAAAACAAGTTGGAAAGTATTTCCTACAAAATAAAATAATTTTAGATAAAATAATAATAATGCATGTTTACTTTAAATTGAATTAAATGTATTAATTAGTTTATTAAAAATAAAAGAATGACAGAAATATGAACTACTCTACAGTGTTGGGTTGTTAGACATAGAGGGTACATATAGCTGCAAATAGATCACACGTTTAAAACCTTTATTAAACTTATTTTCAACAATTCCTGAAGACATATACCAGACTTATTGTGATGATAAATCAGACCTGTACACGTGATTGTATTTTTATATGTTTTTGTGTTTGAGAGAACGAATAAGCAATATTTTACAATATTTTGTCAATCATCGTGCAACAAGTCAGAAAATGTCTCGTCGATAGGTTCCCAGTTTTTATCACATTAAGGTGAATATCTTAAATCTAAACATCTTAACATGAATTTTAAGGAACTTTTTCAATATTTCCTGAGATTTTATGGACCATTAATGAATGATAATGAATATTTGATGTGTATTTGTAGCCCTGGTGGGTGTCTGTCCTCAGGAGGCGACCTCAGAGAGGGTGTGGATGTTGGACAGGTAGCCCCCCCCCCCTCAGGAGGCGACCTCAGAGAGGGTGTGGATGTTGGACAGGTAGCCCCCCCCCCTCAGGAGGCGACCTCAGAGAGGGTGTGGATGTTGGACAGGTAGCCCCCCCCCCCCCTCAGGAGGCGACCTCAGAGAGGGTGTGGATGTTGGACAGGTAGCCCCCCCCCTCAGGAGGCGACCTCAGAGAGGGTGTGGATGTTGGACAGGTAGCCCCCCCCCCTCAGGAGGCGACCTCAGAGAGGGTGTGGATGTTGGACAGGTAGCCCCCCCCCCCCTCAGGAGGCGACCTCAGAGAGGGTGTGGATGTTGGACAGGTAGCCCCCCCCCCCCCTCAGGAGGCGACCTCAGAGAGGGTGTGGATGTTGGACAGGTAGCCCCCCCCCCCTCAGGAGGCGACCTCAGAGAGGGTGTGGATGTTGGACAGGTAGCCCCCCCCCCTCAGGAGGCGACCTCAGAGAGGGTGTGGATGTTGGACAGGGTGAGTTGAGCCTCTCTGATTGGATAGAAGCTTCTGGAGCGGAGCCACAGGCGTCCGAAGAGCCCGGAGACCAGCAGGAGGACCAGAACCAGCAGACCCCCCAGAACCAGGGTCCCCACAGCAGGGAGCCCCCCACCTGCAGGAGAAACTCACCTCAGTACACACACAGGTACTTTATACTGACGTCAGCACACACAGGTACTTTATACTGCACTAGAGTACACACTACAGGTACTTCATACTGCACTAGAGTACACACTACAGGTACTTTATATTGCACTAGAGTACACACTACAGGTACTTCATACTGCACTAGAGTACACACTACAGGTACTTTATACTGCACTAGAGTACACACTACAGGTACTTCATACTGCAGATTTAAAGACTCATTAATATAAACCACACGTACTCAGATCAGGCTTCCCACCGTCCTGTAGGAGGCGTCTGATTGGTCCGTAAGACACGGTGTGGGACAGAGGAGCGTCTCTCCGAGTCCGGATCAGTTCTTCCTCACCGACCGAGGAACAGTTCTGGGTTTCAGAGGAAACACGAAGAGACACGTCTGGATGTAAACAACAACAAATCAGTCAACAACACATTCAGGAGAACATGTTTAATAAGAGAACCCCTCATGAGCATATTCAAACCCAACGACAGGAAACTAGAAACAACATGGAGATATCTTTGTATATAATTATCCCTCACGGTTAAATAAAGGAAGGCAACAAAAACCTGTTAGATAAATACAACAATAACAACTAATACCAATCAAAAGGGGATGTCTCTGATCAAACTAAATAAAACCTTAAATATTAAAACCTTTAAAAAAAAGAAAGAGAAAAAAAATTACTATTAAAAAAATAATAGTAAAAGATAAATAATAAAGATTTAAAGACTCAAGCTATAAAATAAATGAAGATTAAAAGACTATTTAAAATGTGGTTGGGGGGGGGGGGGGTTTCCATGGTGATATCTTAAATATGTCCCCCTGCAGTGCCCTCCTCCCCCCCCTGTATGGTCAGAGGGTCTATTTTAAGGTAAAGCTCCTCTTAAAGCGTGTCTAAACCGGCCCCTCACTCAGAGGTATGTCGGGTGGTTTGGGGGGTCTCTCTCTCCGGCTGGCACTAAAGCAAAACCTATAGAATAAATCAAACAAAAACTAATAATAAAAAACAAAATCAGAGTGATGTTTGGGTGGTGTTTTTGGGGGTATTTTGGGGGTGTTTTTGGGGGTGTTTGGAGGTTTTGGTTGGGGGGGGGGTTGGGGGTGTTTTGGAGAGGGTTTGGAGTGTTTTGTGGGTGTTTGGGGTTGTTTTGGGGGGGTGTTTGGAGGGGGTTTTGGGGTTGTTTGGGGTGCTTTTGGGGTGTTTTTGTGGGTGTTTTTGTGGGTGTTTGGGGTGTTTTTGGAGGGTGTTTGGAGGGTTTTTTGGGGGTGTTTTGGGGGTGTTTGGGGTGTTTTGGGGTGTTTTTGGGGGTGTTTGGGGGTGTTTTTGGAGGTGTTTGGAGGGGTTTTTGGGGGGTGTTTGGGGTGTTTGGGGTGTTTTTTGGGTGTTTGGGGGTGTTTTTGGGGGTGTTTTGTGGCGGGTGTTTGGAGGGTTTTTTGGGGGTGGTTTTTTGGGGGGTTTTCGGAGGGGGTTTGGGGGGTTTTGGGGGGTTTTTGGGGTGTTTGGGGTTGTTTGGGGTGTGTTTTTTGAGGGGTGTTTGGAGGGGGTTTTGGGGTTGTTTGGGGTGCTTTTGGGTGTTTTGTGGGTGTTTGGAGGGGTTTTTGGGGGTGGTGTTTTTTGGGGGGTTTTCGGAGGGGGTTGGGGTGTTTTTGGTGTCTTTTTGTGTTTTTTGTTTTGTTTTTTTGGGGTGTTTTTTTTGGGTGTTTGGGGGTGTTTTTGGGGTTGTTTGGGGTGCTTTTGTGGTGTTTTTGGGGGTGTGTGGAGGGTTTTTGGGGGGGTGTTTGGGGGTGGTTTTTTGGGGTGTTTTCGGAGGGGGGTTTTTTGGAGGGTGTTTGGAGGGGTTTTTGGGGGTGGTTTTTTGGGGGTGTTTCGGAGGGGTTTGGGGGTGTTTTGTGGGAGTTTGGGGTTGTTTGGGGGGTGTGTTTGGGGGTGCTTTTGGAGGGTATTTTTGGAGGGGGTTTGGAGGTTTTTTTTGGGTTGTTTGGGGTGCTTTTGGGGTGTTTTTGTGGGTGTTTGGAGGGGTTTTTGGGGGTGTTTTTTTTGGGTGTTTTGGGGGGGTTTGGGGGTTTTTGGGGGTTGGTTGGGGTGCTTTTGGGGTGTTTTTGTGGGTGTTTGGAGGGGTTTTTTGGGGTGTGTTTGGGGTGGTTTTTGGGTGTTTTCGGAGGGGGTTTGGGGTGTATTTGGGGGGGGTTTGGGGTGTTTTTGTGGGTGTTTTGTAGGTGTTTGGGGTGCTTTTGGGGTGTTTTGTGGGTGTTTGGGGTTGTTTTTGGAGGGGGTTTTTGGAGGGGGTTTTTGGAGAGTGTTTTATTTTGGGGTGTTTTTTGGGGGGGGGTTTTGGGGTGGTTTTGGGGGGTGTTTGGGGGTATGTTTGGGGGGGTTTTGGGGGGTGGTTTGGGGGGGGTGTTTGGAGGGGTGTATTTGGGGTGTCTTGGAGGGGTTTTTGGGGGTTGTTTGGGGGTGTTTTTGGGGTTGTTTGGGGGGGTGTTTGGGGGTTGTTTTGGGGGGCTGTTTGGGGGTGTTTGGGTGTGTTTAGGGGTGTATTTGGGGATGTTTTTGGGGGTGTTTGGAGGGGTGTATTTGGGGATGTTTTTGGGTGTGTTTGGAGGGGTGTTTAGGGGTGTATTTGGGGATGTTTTTGGGGGTCTCTCACCGGCTTGCACTGCCCCGAGCTGAGGCTGCAGATCTGGACGTTGCAGTGCAGAAACACATTGGTATACGAACTGCCAACGAACTTAAACATCTGGAGCCTGAACGCAGCATCGGGCCCCTCCCCGTTCCTCAGGACGCTCAGAGTCTGAACGCTGGAGATTAGCGGGCAACTGAGGAAGGGGAGAATGGAGAATAAAAGATATTAAAAATAAGAGGCAAGAATAGATTTTAATCCTGTGGTGAATGAAAAAACTAGGTGAAGAAATGCTCTTTAAAAATCCTGCATTCACAGATTCAATGAGGTAGAAATCTAATAAAATGTGCAGTAAAATGTATTTTAATTATAAATTAATATTGTTAAGAAATTATTTAGGATGGATTTTGTACAAATAAAACATTTCCCTAGAAAATACAGATGTATTGCATCTTATTGCTGTTGCTGGTGGAGATAATTTGAACTATTTTACACTTTTGGATGGTTTAATTTATAATAATGCAGGTAATACATACAGAGTAACTATAGCTGTCTGATCATTTTAATGCAGTAAAAATAACAAAAATGTAATGAAATATTCAAGTAAAGTACAAATTCCTCCCTATTTTACCAAAGGACTGTCACTGCCGGGTGTCAGATATGTGCATGAGTGAGCAGGGACGTGCACAGCTGTTTATGTGCACACGTGCGCTCCCAGACAGGAGTCACATGACGCGTCTGAGAAACAGAGTCTGCTTTCGCATTTCAACACGCCGTGGAAACAATACACTGATCTGAGACCATTCATAAACGCCTTTAATCCAGATTTATTAATCCTGCTTCTTTATTCTTCTTAAATGTCCATTGTTACCTGTCTCTGATGAAGGTGTACTGGATGTTAGAGTAGGGGTCACTGGAGGGGGTCGCCCAGCATCTCTCCATACGCAGCATCAGGTGAGCAGGGATCTGACACACACACACACACACACACACACACAGTGAGTAAACAACAGTGTGTGGGTGTTGGGTTTCGTCACAACAAGTTGCTTAAGGTGGTGTAACAACCGGCTCACCCACACACACACACACACACACACACACACACACACACACACCACACACACACACACACACACACACACACACACACACACACACACACACACACACACACACACACACACACACACACACACACACACACACACACACACACACACACACACACACACACACACAGTGAGTAAACAGCAGTGTGTGGGTGTTGGGTTTCGTCACAACAAGTTGCTTAAGGTGGTGTAACAACCGGCTCACACACACACACACACACACACACACACACACACACACACACACACACACACACACACACACACACACACACACACACACACACACACACACACACACACACACACACACACACACTAATCCCTGATCATCATATTTAACCCACAATATACACTATGTTTTTATTGAAGTTATTTGAATCAAGACACAAAGTATTAAATGTGCATATTTTTTTCAAATGAATTAATTGCTTCGTTGTTCCATAAACACACCTGCTTAAAAATAAAATATTTCAAAGGTTATCTACCATTAAAAAAATGCAGTTATTTAATATTTTAATGCCATAAAGAATAAATAAGTTAGTCAGTTAGTCACGATAACAAATAAAAAATGTTTACGGTTATTTTACTTTTTAGAATGTGATTTACCAAAATAAATATATATTTTAAAAGGGGTGTATAAAAGTAGGTATTATTCAGATGAATCCAAAATGTGATTATTAGTATTCTGGAAGTTAAAGAAGGAGTTTTACCATGAACACTTTGACGAAGACGTGGTCCTCCAGCCTGAGGGAGGGCACGGTCGTCCAGCGGTCCTCGAACGCCTCGTCTTTGAACAGAAGCATCGAGACGGAGAAGTTGCCGTCCTCTGTGTTCAGAGTGATGGTCCTGTGACATAAAGGGAAACAAATTCATATTTCATATCTAATAACAGGTCGTCAGGGTCATTCATGCCATTATCGGTCATTTTGTGTTTTTATGTAACGGTTTTTAATTGTTTGTGTTTTCTTTTGTTGTTTTTTGAGCATTTAGCTAATTCTGTACAATAAGTGGTTATTTTTACATGTTTGGCCTTGTGTGAGTTTTTGTAGTCATTTTATTCAATTATTTGTAATTTTGTGTGTTTTTTTTTGGATTGTTTTGTGTAATTTCTTTAGGTAATTATTAGTTGTTCTGTTTCATTTCTGGCAAATTATAAGCCTTGTTTTATTTATTTTTGTTAATCAAATACTGTACAATAAGTTGTCATTTTGTTTTTGTAGTGATTCTATTTAATTATTTGTAATTTTGCGTGTTTTCTTTGGGTTGTTTGTGTAATTTTTACTAAATGTCCTCTTTTTTTGTATTGATTGTTTTTCTTTTAGGTAATTATTGGTTGGCCCCTCCACCACCAGGCCCTCTCCACCACCAGGCCCCCTCCACCACCAGGCCCTCTCCACCACCAGGCCCCCTCCACCACCAGGCCCCCTCCACCACCAGGCTCTCTCCACCACCAGGCCTTGTTTTATTTATTTCTGTTTAAGTTGTATCTTGTTATATTTGACTAACTATTCATATTTAATAGTTAAAACAAATTGTTGTAATTTTTTGTAGTTTTTGGTTCATTTTCTATCTTTAATTTAGCTAATTTAGTTTTTTTAGTGATATATTTTAATTATTTTTGTTTCTTTTGGGTTGTTTTGTGGAATGTTTGTGGAATTGCACCTTTTTTTGTATTGATTGTTTTTCATTTTGTGGCATTTTTAAGCCTTGTTTTATAAATGTCTGTTAAAAAAGCAACAAAATAAAACTCTAACTATTCAGATGAAATATCCCCCCAGGTGAACCCTACCTGAGGTGCACGTGCACCCCGTGGCCCCCCCCCGGCTGCTGCACCAGGTACCGGACGGGGTATCTGCAGCTGAAGGTGATGTTCACGTAGTTCCTGCTGATCACCTGAGACTCGTTGTTATGGATGGAGTTCGTGAACATGATGTGGGACTGGTCCGACACCTGGCGGGAAACACAGGTGTCTAGCAATACAGCAATACTAGCAATACAGCACATTTAAAACAGACTTACAGAGCTCTCACATAATAACTGAAATGACTCATTCACACAGAGAATGCAATGAACTGTGAATAATAATAACAATACACTTTATTCATTTAGCCAAAGAGCTTTCCAGAGGGTGACAGAACACCTGAGGAACATCAGTAAACACAAGGTGTAAACAAACAGAAAGAGTTATATCACTGCACCATAAAACCATAACACCTGGTGTTACAGTCAGACCACACACAGGTGTTACAGTCAGACCACACACACAGGTGTTACAGTCAGACCACACACAGGTGTTACAGTCAGACCACACACAGGTGTTACAGTCAGACCACACACAGGTGTTACAGTCAGACCACACACAGATGTTACAGTCAGACCACACACAGGGGTTACAGTCAGACCACACACAGGTGTTACAGTCAGACCACACACACAGGTGTTACAGTCAGACCACACACAGGGGTTACAGTCAGACCACACACAGGTGTTACAGTCAGACCACACACACAGGTGTTACAGTCAGACCACACACAGGTGTTACAGTCAGACCACACACAGGTGTTACAGTCAGACCACACACAGGTGTTACAGTCAGACCACACACAGGTGTTACAGTCAATCAATCAATCAATCAATGTTTATTTATATAGCCCAATATCACAAATGTTACATTTGTCTCAGTGGACTTTACAGTTTGTACAAAATATCAGTATGACAATACGACACCCTCTGTCCTTAGACCCTCTGTCCTTAGACCCTCTGTCCTTAGACCCTCACATCGTACAAGGAAAAACTTCCGGAGAAAACCCACAGTTTAAAGGGAAAAATGGGAGAAACCTCAGGGAGAGCAACAGAGGAGGGATCCCTCTCCCAGGACGGACAGACGTGCAATAGATGCCGTGTGTAAATTGAAAAGATAATACATTTGCAACATAGGTAGTCCAAATGTTTGGAAATGCATGTGTGTATAATAGGAAGATGAATCCACGAGGATATCCATCCAGGACCTATGATCCAGGACCACAGCCACGACTCAAGATCCAGGGCTCGCGATCCAGGACAGAGGAGCGCAGGATCATCCATGACTCCGGATCCCGGCGTATATAGACACCAAAAAGAAAGACATTTGGGGAAGCTGGGTTAATCGGAACATGAGAGTACACAGGTATAGACAGAGAGAAGGAAGAAGTAAGATGTCCCCCGACAAACTAAGCCTATATCAGCAAAACTAGGGGCTGGATCTAATCAGCCCTAACTATAAGCTTTATCAAAAAGGAAGGTCTTAAGCGCACTCTTAAAAACGGATAGGGTGTCTGCCGCCCGAACACAAACTGGAAGCTGATTCCACAAATGTGGAGCTTGATAAGAAAAGGCTCTGGCTCCCATTGTACTTTTAGAGACTCTAGGAACAACCAACAACCCTGCATTCTTGGAACGCAATGCCCTAGTAGGACAGTAGGGTATAATGAGTTCTTTAAGGTAAGATGGCGCCTGCCCATTAAGGGCTTTGTAGGCGAGAAGAAGAATTTTAAATTCTATCCTGTGTTCTATAGGGAGCCAGTGTAAGGCAGCCAGAACAGGAGTAATGTGGTCCCTTTTCCTAACTCTGGTTAGTACACGAGCCGCAGCATTTTGAATCAGCTGAAGCGACTTGACTGACTTCTTGGTACACCCTGATAATAAAGAGTTACAATAATCCAGCCTTGAAGTAACAAATGCATGGACTAGTTTCTCTGCATCGTTTTGAGGCAAGATATGCCTGATTTTTGCAATGTTACGTAGATGGAAGTAGGCGGTCCTTGAAATTGATTTTATGTGGGCGTTAAAGGATAAATCCTGATCAAATATAACACCAAGATTCCTTACAGTCTCACTGGAGGCCAAATTAATGCCATCCATAGTTAGTATATCCTTAGATAATTTGTTTCGTAGATTCTTCGGGCCAAGTACAATAACTTCAGTTTTGGTCGTGTTTAACATCAAAAAGTTTAAGGTCATCCACGTTTTTAAGTCCTTAAGGCAGTCTTGAATTTTATTTAGATGATTAATTTTATCAGGCTTGATTGATAAATATAATTGAGTATCATCCGCATAACAATGAAAGTTTACAGAATGATTCCTTATAATATTGCCTAACGGAAGCATATATAATGTGAACAAAATAGGTCCGAGCACTGAGCCCTGTGGCACTCCATGGCTAACTTTGGTTTGCGTGGAAGATTCATCATTGACACGTACAAACTGAGAGCGTTCAGATAGATAGGACCTAAACCAGTCTAAAGCAGTTCCCTGTATGCCAACTAAGTGCTCTAGTCTTTGCAATAAGATATCATGGTCGATAGTATCAAATGCAGCACTGAGATCGAGCAAAACAAGAATAGAGACACGTCCCTTGTCAGAGGCTATTAGAATGTCATTTGTGACTTTAACCAGAGCTGTCTCTGTGCTATGATGTGTTCTAAAGCCAGACTGAAAAGCTTCAAATAAATCATTGTTTTTTAAGTAATCACACAACTGTTTTGCGACCGCTTTCTCAAGAATTTTTGAGAGGAACGGAAGATTAGAAATAGGTCTATAGTTGGCTAAAACCTCTGGATCGAGGTTGTGCTTTTTAAGAAGCGGTTTTATCACTGCTACTTTGAATGATTGTGGAACATAGCCTGATAATAAAGACATATTCATAATATTTAATAAAGAAGTGCTAATTAATGGAAAAACTTCCTTCAACAGCTTAGTTGGAATTGGGTCTAACATGCACGTTGATGGTTTAGAAGAGAGAATCATTGAATTTAATTGTTCAAGGTTTATGGCTGAAAAGCATTCTAGTTTACTATCTAGTGTAATATTAGAACTTAGGTTTCCGGGAGCTGTTGATAACACTATACTGGTCAAAGGCAAGAGGTCATTAATTTTGTTTCTAAGAGTAACAATGTTATCGTTAAAAAAGCACATAAAATCATTACTACTGAGTGCTATGGGAATAGAAGGCTCAATCGAGCTGTGGCTCTCTGTCAGCCTGGCTACAGTGCTGAAAAGAAATCTTGCATTATTCTTATTCTCATCTATTAATGAAGAGTAGTAAGCTGCTCTCGCTTTACGCAATGCTTTCTTATATTCATTGAGAGTAATATGCCAAATTAAACGAGATTCTTCAAGTTTAGTAGAACGCCATATCCTTTCAAGTTGTCTCGACTTTTGCTTTATTTTGCGGGTTTCGGCATTATGCCATGGAGCTAGTCTATGTTGTTTTATTTTCTTCTTTTTCAAAGGAGCAACAGAGTCTAATTTTATTCGCAGCGCATCTGTAGCACTATCAACAACATGATCAATTTGGGGTGGTGTACATTTTGTATAAGTTTCCTCCCTTACATGCAGACATGCTATCGAGTTAAGTATTGGTGGAATCTCTTCCTTAAATTTGGCTATAGCACTAACAGATAGGTTTCTGCTGCAGGAGCTTTTGACTAATGCTTTGTAGTCTAGTAACAGTACTTCAAAAGTTACTAAGAAATGGTCGGATAAAGCAGGATTATGCGGTTCGACTAATAGTTGCTCAATTTCAATACCATAAGTCAGAACAAGGTCGAGAGTGTGATTATAGCAGTGGGTTGGTTTATTTACACTCTGACAAAAACCAACAGAATCTAATATAGAGTTAAATGCAACAGTAAGGCTATTTTTATCATCGTCAACATGAATATTAAAGTCACCTACGATAATTACTTTATCTGTTTTAAGAACCAAAGTTGATAAAAACTCAGAGAATTCAGATAAGAATTCTGAATAAGGACCTGGTGCACGGTACACTGTAACAAATAAGATTGGCTGCAAAGTTTTCCAGGTCGGATGCGTAAGACTAAAAACAAGACTTTCAAAGGAGGTATAATTTAATTTTGGTTTAGTATTGATAAGTAAACTTGAGTCAAAGATGGCTGCAACTCCACCTCCTCGGCCCGTGCCTCGGGCAATATGAGTATTGATATGGCTGGGTGGAGTGGCCTCATTTATGCTGACATATTCTTCATGTCTCAACCAAGTTTCAGTGAGACAGCATATATCAATATTATAATCTGATATTAAATCATTTACCAATATTGCTTTAGATGCTAGAGATCTTATGTTTAAGAGACCACATTTAATATTCCTGTTTTGTTGCACTGTAGTAGTTGTTACATTTACTTTGATTAGGTTATTATGTATGACACCTCTATTAGGTTTTACCTTAACTTGTCCTTGGGCAGACACACACACCGCTAATATTGGGTATTTTATTGGGTTCGGGATTCCTATGGATGACTGCCTAGGAGAGAGCGCAGAGAAGCGTGTAAGACTGCGACTCCGCCTCCTGGTCTCAACTCCAGTTTGTCATGGATTAAGTCCACAAAGCCCTGAAATGTTTGCCGAAATGAGATCGGCACCTTCCAAAGTAGGATGAATGCCGTCTCTCTTAATCAGACCAGGTTTTCCCCAGAAGGCTGTCCAATTATTTACGAAGCCCACATTGTTTGCTGGGCACCACCAAGACAACCAGCGCTTGAAATGATGACATGCGGCTATACATGTCATCATTGATCAGATTGGGGAGGGGACCAGAGAAGATTACGGTGTCCGACATTGTTTTAGCATAACTACACACCGACTCCACATTAAGTTTGGTGCATTCTGATCGGCGTATACGAACATCATTACCACCGACGTGAATAACAATCCTACTGTATTTACGTTTATTTTTAGCCAGCAGTTTAAGATGCGCTTCAACGTCGCCCGCTCTGGCCCCCGGAATGCATGTGACTGTGGAGGCTTCGGTCTCTAATTTCACGTGTCTCATAATAGAGCTACCAATAACCAGAGTTGGCTTCTCAGCGGGTGTCTCGCTGAGTGGGGAATATCTGTTAGATACGTGAACGGGTTGGTGGGGACCTGCGGGTTTCGCGTTATGCCCCTTCTGAACAGTCACCCAGTCTCCCTGCTGCTCGGGAGTTGCCGGGGGACGGCTAATAGGAGCTACCTTTTGCCGGTCCGCACCGGCTAACATGGGCTTTACTGTAGCTGAGTTTCTTTCTAAGATGCGGAGCCGGGCTTCTATGGCTATGATTCCCGCCTCCAACCTAACAACTATACTACATTTAACACATGTACCGGTACCAGTAAAGGAGGTAGGGAAGTAACCAAACATGAGACAGTTAGAGCAGGAAATAGCATCCGAGGGTGGGGAAAGAGCCATGGCTAGCTATCAAGCTAAAGTAGCTACCGTTAGCAAACCCGAAAAGAGTGTAGTCAACTGTGGAGTTACAGTCGCTAAGAGAAGGAGAGTTGTGAGTGCTTAAGTTATAGTAACGTGTGATTACAACGTCAGGCAGTTGCCGTGATCAAGAGTTTTAAAACGATCGATTAAGTTAAGATAATAAGCTATCAGCAACAGAACGGGCACACGGGATACCCGGAGATGACAACAACCGGAAGTTACAACATGCTTACCGCAATAGTGGTCCGTGTAGAAACCAGTCAGGTGTTACAGTCAGACCACACACAGGTGTTACAGTCAGACCACACACACACAGGTGTTACAGTCAGACCACACACAGGTGTTACAGTCAGACCACACACAGGTGTTACAGTCAGACCACACACAGGTGTTACAGTCAGACCACACACAGGTGTTACAGTCAGACCACACACAGGTGTTACAGTCAGACCACACACACACACACACACAGGTGTTACAGTCAGACCACACACAGGTGTTACAGTCAGACCACACACAGGTGTTACAGTCAGACCACACACACAGGTGTTACAGTCAGACCACACACAGGTGTTACAGTCAGACCACACACAGGTGTTACAGTCAGACCACACACAGGTGTTACAGTCAGACCACACACACAGGTGTTACAGTCAGACCACACACACAGGTGTTACAGTCAGACCACACACAGGTGTTACAGTCAGACCACACACACAGGTGTTACAGTCAGACCACACACAGGTGTTACAGTCAGACCACACACACAGGTGTTACAGTCAGACCACACACAGGTGTTACAGTCAGACCACACACAGGTGTTACAGTCAGACCACACACACAGGTGTTACAGTCAGACCACACACAGGTGTTACAGTCAGACCACACACAGGTGTTACAGTCAGACCACACACAGGTGTTACAGTCAGACCACACACAGGTGTTACAGAAAGTTTGGCCTGTTTTAATTATTTGGTTTTTTGGGTTGTTTTGTGTAATTTTCACTAAATGTTGTCTTTTTTTTGTATTGCTGGTTTTCCTTATAGGTCATTTCAGGTAATTATTGGTTGTCCGGTTACATTTTTGTCACTTTTATGCCTTGCTTTATTTATTGTTGTTAATAAAATAAAACAAGATAAAACTCTAACTATTCCAATTGAATAGTTAGAGTTTTTGTTCATTTGTCTGCAGGAACAAGGGGATTGTATCCTCTGCAGACCATTGACATGCACCACAGAATATAGGGACTCTTTAACAAGTGGTCCCGCTCTGCATTAAATGATGACGTGTTGGCGCCCTCTAGTGGTGGAGAAGAACAACATTAAAACATGTATTTTTTACGGTGATTAAAAGAAAATCGATATAATTTTGATTATTTAAAAATATATATTGAAATTAATTCCCTATAAACAAATAAAACAAGATAAAGATTTGCTGATTCTGAATAAAAAACATAATATTTTTTAGATAATTTACCACAAAATAAAAACATAAAACAGGATAAAGATATCACAGATAAAAAGCAATAAGAGTGTTTCATATCAGCGGTGTTTCACCCTGTCGTCGTGTGCAGGAGGCGGGATTAACAGGACGATTTACTGCCTTCCCATTGGAAGAAGAATCATCTGTCTATCAAACTGTAATGATTGTATCAAATCAAATCAAGTTTTATTTATAAAGCACAGGAGTCGAGCTCCGCTCTGACTCGAAGGCCAGGGAGAAGAAGAGAGTATTACTTCATGCATTTTACTTAACGGACTGTACGTGGTTTGTTCATGTTATTTTAGACTTTAATAACATTTAATATATTGAGGTAAATATTAGAATAGAATAGAATTGGGAGGGATGCAACCCGCTTTAATGGTCACACATGCAGAGCACACAGAGTGACATTTGTTCTCTGCTTTTAACCCATCCTAGTGCTAGGAGTCTAGCACCAGGAGTCTAGTACCAGGAGTCTAGCACCAGGAGTCTAGTACCAGGAGTCTAGCACCAGGAGTCTAATACCAGGAGTCTAGCACCAGGAGTCCAGCACCAGGAGTCTAGCACCAGGAGTCTATCACCAGGAGTCTAGAACCAGGAGTCTAGAACCAGGAGTCTAGTACCAGGAGTCTAGCACCAGGAGTCTAGTACCAGGAGCCTAGGACCAGGAGTCTAGTACCAGGAGTCTAGCACCAGGAGTCTAGTACCAGGAGTCTAGGACCAGGAGTCTAGTACCAGGAGTCTAGTACCAGGAGTCTAGTACTAGGAGTCCAGCACCAGGAGTCTAGTACCAGGAGTCTAGAACCAGGAGTCTAGTACCAGGAGTCTAGAACCAGGAGTCTAGCACCAGGAGTCTAGTACCAGGAGTCTAGTACCAGGAGTCTAGTACTAGGAGTCTAGCACCAGGAGTCTAGTACTAGGAGTCTAGCACCAGGAGTCTAGTACCAGGAGTCTAGTACCAGGAGTCTAGTACTAGGAGTCTAGAACCAGGAGTCTAGCACCAGGAGTCTAGCACCAGGAGTCTAGTACCAGGAGTCTAGTACTAGGAGTCTAGCACCAGGAGTCTAGCACCAGGAGTCTAGCACCAGGAGTCTAGTACCAGGAGTCTAGTACCAGGAGTCTAGTACCAGGAGTCTAGTACTAGGAGTCTAGAACCAGGAGTCTAGTACTAGGAGTCTAGCACCAGGAGTCTAGTACCAGGAGTCTAGTACCAGGAGTCTAGTACTAGGAGTCTAGAACCAGGAGTCTAGCACCAGGAGTCTAGCACCAGGAGTCTAGTACCAGGAGTCTAGTACTAGGAGTCTAGCACCAGGAGTCTAGCACCAGGAGTCTTGCACCAGGAGTCTAGTACCAGGAGTCTAGTACCAGGAGTCTAGTACTAGGAGTCTAGTACCAGGAGTCTAGCACCAGGAGTCTAATACCAGGAGTCTAGTACCAGGAGTCTTGCACCAGGAGTCTAGTACCAGGAGTCTAGTACCAGGAGTCTAGTACTAGGAGTCTAGCACCAGGAGTCTAATACCAGGAGTCTAGTACCAGGAGTCTAGTACCAGGAGTCTAGTACTAGGAGTCTAGCACCAGGAGTCTAGCACCAGGAGTCTAGTACCAGGAGTCTAGCACCAGGAGGCTAGTACCAGGAGTCTAGAACCAGGAGTCCAGTACCAGGAGTCTAGGACCAGGAGTCTAGTACCAGGAGTCTAGCACCAGGAGTCTAGTACTAGGAGTCTAGTTCCAGGAGTCTAGCACCAGGAGTCTAGTACTAGGAGTCTAGTACCAGGAGTCTAGGACCAGGAGTCTAGCACCAGGAGTCTAGTACCAGGAGTCTAGCACCAGGAGTCTAGTACCAGGAGTCTAGGACCAGGAGTCTAGTACCAGGAGTCTAGCACCAGGAGTCTAGTACTAGGAGTCTAGCACCAGGAGTCTAGTACCAGGAGTCTAGCACCAGGAGTCTAGTACCAGGAGTCTAGTACCAGGAGTCTAGTACTAGGAGTCTAGCACCAGGAGTCTAGTACCAGGAGTCTAGCACCAGGAGTCTAGTACCAGGAGTCTAGCACCAGGAGTCTAGCACCAGGAGTCTAGTACCAGGAGTCTAGCACCAGGAGTCTAGTACCAGGAGTCAAGCACCAGGAGTCTAGTACCAGGAGTCTAGTACCAGGAGTCAAGCACCAGGAGTCTAGTACCAGGAGTCTAGCACCAGGAGTCTAGTACTAGGAGTCTAGTACCAGGAGTCTAGCACCAGGAGTCTAGTACCAGGAGTCAAGCACCAGGAGTCTAGTACCAGGAGTCTAGTACCAGGAGTCAAGCACCAGGAGTCTAGTACCAGGAGTCTAGTACCAGGAGTCTAGCACCAGGAGTCTAGTACTAGGAGTCTAGTACCAGGAGTCTAGCACCAGGAGTCTAGTACCAGGAGTCTAGCACCAGGCGTCTAGCACCAGGAGTCTAGCACCAGGAGTCTAGCACCAGGAGTCTAGTACCAGGAGTCAAGCACCAGGAGTCTAGTACCAGGAGTCTAGTACCAGGAGTCTAGCACCAGGAGTCTAGTACCAGGAGTCTAGTACCAGGAGTCTAGCACCAGGAGTCTAGTACCAGGAGTCTAGTACCAGGAGTCTAGCACCAGGAGTCTAGTACTAGGAGTCTAGTACCAGGAGTCTAGCACCAGGAGTCTAGTACCAGGAGTCAAGCACCAGGAGTCTAGTACCAGGAGTCTAGTACCAGGAGTCTAGTACCAGGAGTCTAGTACCAGGAGTCTAGCACCAGGAGTCTAGTACTAGGAGTCTAGTAACCAGGAGTCTAGCACCAGGAGTCTAGTACCAGGAGTCTAGCACCAGGAGTCTAGCACCAGGAGTCTAGCACCAGGAGTCTAGTACTAGGAGTCTAGAACCAGGAGTCTAGCACCAGGAGTCTAGCACCAGGAGTCTAGTACTAGGAGTCTAGCACCAGGAGTCTAGCACCAGGAGTCTTGCACCAGGAGTCTAGTACCAGGAGTCTAGTACCAGGAGTCTAGTACTAGGAGTCTAGTACCAGGAGTCTAGCACCAGGAGTCTAATACCAGGAGTCTAGTACCAGGAGTCTTGCACCAGGAGTCTAGTACCAGGAGTCTAGTACCAGGAGTCTAGTACTAGGAGTCTAGCACCAGGAGTCTAATACCAGGAGTCTAGTACCAGGAGTCTAGTACTAGGAGTCTAGCACCAGGAGTCTAGCACCAGGAGTCTAGCACCAGGAGTCTAGTACCAGGAGTCTAGCACCAGGAGGCTAGTACCAGGAGTCTAGAACCAGGAGTCCAGTACCAGGAGTCTAGGACCAGGAGTCTAGTACCAGGAGTCTAGCACCAGGAGTCTAGTACCAGGAGTCAAGCACCAGGAGTCTAGTACCAGGAGTCTAGTACCAGGAGTCAAGCACCAGGAGTCTAGTACCAGGAGTCTAGTACCAGGAGTCTAGCACCAGGAGTCTAGTACCAGGAGTCTAGTACCAGGAGTCTAGCACCAGGAGTCTAGTACTAGGAGTCTAGTACCAGGAGTCTAGCACCAGGAGTCTAGTACCAGGAGTCAAGCACCAGGAGTCTAGTACCAGGAGTCTAGTACCAGGAGTCAAGCACCAGGAGTCTAGTACCAGGAGTCTAGTACCAGGAGTCTAGCACCAGGAGTCTAGTACTAGGAGTCTAGTACCAGGAGTCTAGCACCAGGAGTCTAGTACCAGGAGTCTAGCACCAGGAGTCTAGCACCAGGAGTCTAGCACCAGGAGTCTAGTACCAGGAGTCAAGCACCAGGAGTCTAGTACCAGGAGTAAACCAGGAGCAGTGGGCAGCTATTGTACAGCGCCCAGGGAGCAATGGGAGTGAGGGGGGAAGGGGGATGTCCGGTGCCTTGCTCAAGGGCACCACGGCAGGGCAGGAGGTGAACTGGGACTTCTCCAAGTAGAAGTCCACACTCCATATTTAGGTCTGGTCGGGGACTTGAACCGGCGCTCCTACGGCTCACAGCCCCTACTGACTGATTACAGCAGGAGACATTGATTTAGAATAAACAGTAAAAGTACCACGTGTCTTCTCCACATTCAAGAGTTTATATATTAATATATTTGTATTTGATTTCATATTATCTTTATAATGCTCTTATTATAACGTCTTTGTAAGACGTTGCTTTTGTCGGGACCCCCTTGAAAGCCAGACGGTGCATCTCAAGGGGTTTATCCTAATGAATACATGTCTATATACATCTCCATGTAAACCCTGATCATCTGG